>NC_134835.1:26806593-26866646 GCF_004210375.1 Tachypleus tridentatus
TACTAGTATAAAGGTACCTGTAACTACTAGAACAACACCAGTACCATGGTACCTGTAACTAATAAAACGATACTAGTACTAAATACCAAACAGCTAGTATTATTCTGAGTTCATTACTTCTCCATTACAGAAACCCAGCGTGTGTCTAACTACAACTTCACAGAATCCAGTAGAGTCGATATTTACTAATGATCACGCGAAAAAGTTCCCTTTAAAATTCATCAGTGCACACCGAACAATGGCACGAAACAGGCTGAGAGAAAAACTGTAGCACGCAACATTGATCGGGTCCATTAAAGGTAAAACCAGCTGAGTCAGGGCAACAATCACGCAAAACCTCTTTAAGTCCATTTCACACCGGTCCGCTTGGTGAACAGAAAGGTTTTCTATATATCCAGGTACAGGTACATTTATAGTTACAGCTCTGACACAAACGGTCATTGTACACATGCATACATATAGCGAGTAAGTAATCGGTTCTAAAGTGTATATATAGAAAGCTCTGTTTTCACGTTTTGGACTGGCTCGTTTCCCACGAGAGAAACGTTGAAAAGGAGTCCACCTAATCAATAGAAGAACAATGTTTGTTGTGATAACCTTCGCGTGTATAGATAGGTATGACGTACACCAAAGGTAAAGAGAAACCGTTGTACGTTGATGAATTTGTCTGTATATAGAAACAATAAGAATAGAGCTTATAGAAAATGTAGTAGACATACATAATAAATGTTTGAACATTGTTAAAAGTAAGAATTGTGTAGTGCTTTAATAATATAGTAACGTTAACCCTAATCAACTGTTTGTTGTTTTGGCAAAATAAGTATTTTTGGTACATCAACTTCCTGTCAAAGAAAATCACCCTCTAAATATAAAATCTGTTGGAGTAAATCATGATATTTGGTTTCCAAAATGACTTAGTAGCTCCACATAACAATAAGGTATAAGTAAATTGCTTAGTGTCCAGTCTAGCTCAGATACATAGATACATAAAAAAACAATCCACAGTAAATCGTTTCAACAAAAACCAGCAATTTGTTTTTGACATATAAACTATATAGTAGCCAAGCATGTGGGAAAGTTTGTCATATCGTGATGTAAGTTTACTGATCAGAAAATAGCATTTAGAGTAACAAACATTGGCATTTGTTCCTGAAGTAAGAAACTGATATTCAAACTGATTAAAACACCATCATAAAATTCTAACACTTTGTATAGAAACAATAAACAAATTCCTGAAGTGAACTTGGAATTAATCAACAAAATTATACAGTCTCCAAACTGGGTAACATTATATAATACACCAATAAAAAATTCTAACACTTTGTATAGAAACAATAAGGAAGTTCCTGGAGTGAACAAGGAAGTAATCAACAAAATAATACAGTCTCCAAACTGGGTAACATTATATAATACATCAATAAAAAATTCTAACACTTTCTGTATAAACTATAAATAAGTTCCTGAAGTGAACTAGGAAATAATCAATACAATTATACAGTCTCCAAACTGGGTAACATAATATAATACACCAATAAAAAATTCTAACACTTTGTATAGAAACAATAAACAAGTTTCTGAAGTGAACTAGGAGTAATCAACAAAATTATACAGTCTCCAAACTGGGTAACATTATATAATACACCAATAAAAAATTCTAACACTTTGTATAGGAACAATAAACAAGTTCCTGAAGTGAACTAGGAAGTAATAAACAAAATTATACAGTCTCCAAACTGGGTAACATAATATAATACACCAATAAAAAATTCTAAAACTGTGTATAGAAACAATAAACAAGTTCCTGGAGTGAACAAGGAAGTATTCAACAAAATAATACAGTCTCCAAACTGGGTAACATTATATAATACACCAATAAAAAATTCTAACACTTTGTGTAGAAACTATAAACAAGATCCTGGAGTGAACAAGGAAGTAATCAACAAAATAATACAGTCTCCAAACTGGGTAACATAATATAATACACCAATAAAAAATTCTAACACTTTGTATAGAAACAATAAACAAGTTTCTGAAGTGAACTAGGAGTAATCAACAAAATTATACAGTCTCCAAACTGGGTAACATTATATAATACACCAATAAAACATTCTAACACTTTGTGTAGAAACTATAAATAAGTTCCTGAAGTGAACTAGGAAGTAATCAACAAACTTATACAGTCTCCAAACTGGGTAACATTATATAATACACCAATAAAAAATTCTAACACTTTGTATAGAAACAATAAACAAGTTTTTGGAGTGAACTAGGAAGTAATCAACAAAATAATACAGTCTCCAAACTGGGTAACATTATATAATACATCAATAAAAAATTCTAACACTTTCTGTATAAACTATAAACAAGTTCCTGGAGTGAACTAGGAAGTAATCAACAAAATAATACAGTCTCCAAACTAAGTAACATAATATAATACACCAATAAAAAATTCTAACACTTTGTATAGGAACAATAAACAAGTTCCTGAAGTGAACTAGGAAGTAATAAACAAAATTATACAGTCTCCAAACTGGGTAACATAATATAATACACCAATAAAAAATTCTAAAACTGTGTATAGAAACAATAAACAAGTTCCTGGAGTGAACAAGGAAGTATTCAACAAAATAATACAGTCTCCAAACTGGGTAACATTATATAATACACCAATAAAAAATTCTAACACTTTGTGTAGAAACTATAAACAAGATCCTGGAGTGAACAAGGAAGTAATCAACAAAATAATACAGTCTCCAAACTGGGTAACATAATATAATACACCAATAAAAAATTCTAACACTTTGTATAGAAACAATAAACAAGTTTCTGAAGTGAACTAGGAGTAATCAACAAAATTATACAGTCTCCAAACTGGGTAACATTATATAATACACCAATAAAACATTCTAACACTTTGTGTAGAAACTATAAATAAGTTCTGAAGTGAACTAGGAAGTAATCAACAAACTTATACAGTCTCCAAACTGGGTAACATTATATAATACACCAATAAAAAATTCTAACACTTTGTATAGAAACAATAAACAAGTTTTTGGAGTGAACTAGGAAGTAATCAACAAAATAATACAGTCTCCAAACTGGGTAACATTATATAATACATCAATAAAAAATTCTAACACTTTCTGTATAAACTATAAACAAGTTCCTGGAGTGAACTAGGAAGTAATCAACAAAATAATACAGTCTCCAAACTAAGTAACATAATATAATACATCAATAAAAAATTCTAACACTTTGTGTAGAAACTACAAACAAGTTTTTGGAGTGAACTAGGAAGTAATCAACAAAATAATACAGTCTCCAAACTGGGTAACATTATATAATACACCAATAAAACATTCTAACACTTTGTGTAGAAACTATAAATAAGTTCCTGGAGTGAACAAGGAAGTAATCAACAAAATAATACAGTCTCCAAACTGGGTAACATAATATAATACACCAATAAAAAATTCTAACACTTTGTGTAGAAACTACAAACAAGTTTCTGGAGTGAGCTAAGAAGTACTCAACAAAGCCAACGATACTCATATACTGTATATAAGTATCATCCAGTTCTATTATTATGTACTGATTGGCGTCCTAGCCAGCTGTTCATTATTAACTCTTCTCTTATATTTTCTATATTTCTTCATATTCCTTATGCCTCCCAAAAAATTAGAAATTTCTTTTAGTGTAAAAATTGTGCACTCTCCAAAACTTGCACATTCTGAATTTAAAACATTTCTCTAAACACCAAAACCTAGATTTAAGAGAAGCAAATTAACATGACTTGCTAGTCATGACTGTACTATTTAGTTTTTCTGCTAGACTTATACATATATATATTCTAGAATTCATGGTAACAGCTTCGCACTTGCATATATGTTGTTGTATCGTAGATTAGAATGTGGCTTAACGTTATTGTTATGTCAAAATCTATCGAAATGTGTTATAAAGGAGCATGCCTCATTAACGTAGATGTATATCTTTATAAGTCTTAATACATTGTATAACTGAGAATCACTCTAGGTACACTTTACTGACAGAAAACACAAAATGTTCTTTTGAGTTTTTCGTTCTCTTCCAAAGTTTTCAGTGTTAACCTCAGAAAACTTCAGTAACTGTTTCGTCACCAAAACAGTTAATCAGTTAGCATTCAAGTTCGGTATACTTAACTCTTAAAACGTAGAACATTTAATAGCCTTGCTCATAAATTAAGTGAACATTTAATAAACTAGCTCATAAATTAAGTATCGAGAACGTGATAAGACACAACATCGGTCTCAACTGTTTAACATATTTGTTCTCAACGTTTCCATGTATTCTATTACGAATACAAGATAGGTAGTTAACTAGCATTCACCTAACTCATAAATATAGGACATATAGTAATTGATTCTTAGCTTAGACACACTTAAATCATAACTTATAGCACTGATAGCAGCCGAGTTTTTACCATGCTACATGTAACTCATAAAATATAGCACCTTCAATATCCGAGTTCATAATTTCAGCACTTTGTACTCGTCATAAAATAATGAAAACATTTATTAAGTGCAATATTCTATATAATTATGAAATGTAACATTTATTCATATTTATACTATGTTTAATACACTATCTATTCAGTATACACAATACAATTAATTCGTCGGTACAGAGTGACCTCATGAAGTATTTCATATTGAAGATATCGAGCAGTAATATTTGCCAACAATAAAAACAGTACAGCATGTTTAGTAGTCTGTTAATCAATCAGAGTTTATTCGTAACAATAGTGGGTGTAGTACTGACACCATTGTCAAGAAATACAACATATAGTTGACTTCTATAAAGTGTACTAACCAATAATGCTCAGGTCACCAAATCTTGGGTAGGGATTCGAAAACAATAATGTGTCCAGCTTATTATTTCTTCTGTGTAACTCTAAAAGAGTAATTATTAACGTTTTGTTATCAATATCTTCAGTTCTTTCCGTATGAATAATCCTGGTTAAATCCTGTTATTTACGATTGTAGCACAGGTGTAGCTCACCATTGAACACAGTAAGTAGAGTAACACAAACTGAATGAATCTCACCACTGAACATAGATAGTAAAGTAAAACCAACTGAATGAATCTCACCACTGAACATAGATAGTAAAGTAAAACCAACTGAAGGAATCTCACCACTGAACATAGATAGTAAAGTAAAACCAACTGAATGAATCCCACCACTGAACATAGATAGTAAAGTAAAACCAACTGAACGAATCTCACCACTGAACATAGATAGTAAAGTAAAACCAACTGAACGAATCCCACCACTGAACAGATATAGTAGAGTAAAACCAACTGAATGAATCCCACCACTGAACATAGATAGTAAAGTAAAACCAACTGAACGAATCTCACCACTGAACATAGATAGTAAAGTAAAACCAACTGAACGAATCTCACCACTGAACAGATATAGTAGAGTAAAACCAACTGAACGAATCTCACCAATGAATAGATATAGTAGAGTAAAACCAACTGAACGAATCTCACCACTGAACAGATATAGTAGAGTAAAACCAACTGAACGAATCTCACAACTGAATATATATAGTAGAGTAAAACCAACTGAACGAATCTCACCACTGAACAGATATAGTAGAGTAAAACCAACTGAACGAATCTCACAACTGAACGGATATAGTAGAGTAAAACCAACTGAACGAATCTCACCACTGAACAGATATAGTAGAATAAAACCAACTGAACGAATCTCACCACTGAACGGATATAGTAGAGTAAAACCAACTGAACGAATCTCACCACTGAACAGATATAGTAGAGTAAAACCAACTGAACGAATCTCACCAATGAATAGATATAGTAGAGTAAAACCAACTGAACGAATCTCACCACTGAACAGATATAGTAGAGTAAAACCAACTGAACGAATCTCACAACTGAACGGATATAGTAGAGTAAAACCAACTGAACGAATCTCACCACTGAACAGATATAGTAAAGTAAAACCAACTGAATGAATCCCACCACTGAACATAGATAGTAAAGTAAAACCAACTGAATGAATCCCACCACTGAACATAGATAGTAAAGTAAAACCAACTGAACGAATCTCACCACTGAACATAGATAGTAAAGTAAAACCAACTGAACGAATCTCACCACTGAACAGATATAGTAGAGTAAAACCAACTGAACGAATCTCACCACTGAACGGATATAGTAGAGTAAAACCAACTGAACGAATCTCACCACTGAACAGATATAGTAGAGTAAAACCAACTGAACGAATCTCACCAATGAATAGATATAGTAGAGTAAAACCAACTGAACGAATCTCACCACTGAACAGATATAGTAGAGTAAAACCAACTGAACGAATCTCACAACTGAACGGATATAGTAGAGTAAAACCAACTGAAGGAATCTCACCACTGAATATATATAGTAGAGTAAAACCAACTGAACGAATCTCACCACTGAACAGATATAGTAGAGTAAAACCAACTGAACGAATCTCACCACTGAACAGATATAGTAGAGTAAAACCAACTGAACGAATCTCACAACTGAACAGATATAGTAGAGTAAAACCAACTGAAGGAATCTCACCACTGAATATATATAGTAGAGTAAAACCAACTGAACGAATCTCACCACTGAACAGATATAGTAGAGTAAAACCAACTGAACGAATCTCACAACTGAACGGATATAGTAGAGTAAAACCAACTGAACGAATCTCACCACTGAACAGATATAGTAGAATAAAACCAACTGAACGAATCTCACCACTGAACGGATATAGTAGAGTAAAACCAACTGAACGAATCTCACCACTGAATATATATAGTAGAGTAAAACCAAGTCAATATTAATAAGAGTAAGATAGCTTAAACAGAACTGTAAGTTCATTAGTTAATAATTCCTCTAGTATCCTCAATGGTGAAATAACAGATATAATACCCAGTAATGAGGCTTTATCATTACATTTATGTACATCTCCTGTTAATATTAGTATTAATAATTAAAAAATATTAAACCTTTATTGCATAGTATTTAGATTTTATTAAACAACTAACTATGCTCCATTCAGGACAATAAATACACCAACCTAGACATTGTTGTAGTTGTAACCATTTAGCATTCTGGACAATAGACAGAAAGATCTAGCCAGACATTATTGTAATAATACCCATGCACCATTCACAACAGTAAACACACAAACAGAGACAACGCTGCAGTAATAACTGTGGCATACAGGACAGTAAATACACAGATTTAAACAAAGTTTTGGTAATAATTATGTGACATAGAGAAAACATAAAGATCTAGACAAAGTTGATTAATAATTATGTGGCATACAGATCAGAAGACATACAGATCTAGACAAAGTTGATTAATAATTATGTGACATACAGGACAGAAGACATACAGATCTAGACAAAGTTGATTAATAATTATGTGAAATACAGGACAGAAGACACACAGATCTAGAAAAGGTTGATTAATAATTATGTGACATACAGGTCTGAAGACATACAGATCTAGACAAAGTTGATTAATAATTATATGACATACAGGACAGAATACATACAGATCTAGATAAAATTGATTAATAATTATGTGACATACAGGTCAGAAGACATACAGATCTAGATAAAGTTGATTAATAATTATGTGGCATACAGATCTGGACAAAGTTGATTAATAATTATATAACATACAGGACAGAATACATACAGATCTAGATAAAGTTGATTAATAATTTATGACATACAACACAGAAGACATACAGATCTAGATAAAGTTGATTAATAATTATGTGGCATACAGATCAGAAGACATACAGATCTGGACAAAGTTGATTAATAATTATGTGACATACAGAAAACATACAGATCTAGATAAAGTTGATTAATAATTATGTGACATACAGGACAGAAGACATACAGATCTAGACAAAGTTGATTAATAATTATATGACATACAGGACAGAAGATATGCAGATCTAGACAAAGTTGATTAATAATAATATGACATACTTTTTTCTATTACGCTTTTTACAGTTTTATAAGTTTGCTGTATTCTTAATTTACCATGTTTCAACTGCTACCACCCTCACAAGTAAGAAGTTGATACTAGCTACGTGTATTCCATATAACCGCGTGCTTTATTTAAAAAAAACATTGCCATTCATTTGACCTATATACTGACTAAATACAAACGACAGAATGAATTATATGTACCAGTACAGAAATGTTTTGTTTGATATCCTCTAGAGTCTAGAATATATATCATGTTTCTTTGTGCTTGTATAGATCATATCTCAAATATAACTAGTTCTTCAGTTCTGAAACTCATTTAAAACATCACATTAGATCTCAGCAAATAGAATGAGAAGGTACTTTAAAACTACACGTTGTCTCACAAGTTATAATTATATATTCGAAACTGAAACAGTTTATTGGAAATGCATGCGATAAAAGATGTATGGCTGCTTAAAATGAATTAGAAATATCTCAAACGTTGTAAAGCAAGAAACACGATTAAAGAAAACCGTTCTAGAATTATGTTATTTCTAAGATATTCTTAAAGCATTCTTGATCGTCCTTAACTGTTAAAATGGTTTTGTGGAAGGGCAAATCGACCGACATCTGTGGCTTATTAAAAACCGATAATATAGTTATATAAGGAACGACACAAAAACAATGAAAATATATAACTTAGAAAATGCTTAGTGAAGGAAAATAGCAAAGAAAAATATGAAATATATTTCTATTTTTTAGAAGTCTCACTTGTAAGTGTCTATTTATCATATCAAAAAGACTTGATAACTGAGAAATTTCAAGTTTTTTCTTTATAAGGAGCCGCACTTATTTTTTAATCGGAAGTTTAAAACCTTTAATTATAAACGTTATCACTAAAAGTTGTTAGATTATTGTTGTTGTTCTTTTTGGTGGATGAAATCTTGTAAGGTTATTTATACTAACAGGCTGTGTGGCAATAAAGAAAGTCGGTATTTGTCTCTTGTGGTGACCATCTAGATATTAACATTTCCATCAGGTGAATGTATAATTAAGCTACATAGTTGATTAATCGATTGCAAGCAGTTTATTTGACACTTAGCACAATAATATGTACAGAATTATTCGTATAATGTAGAAAACACAACTTAAAAGTTATTAATATAATATTAAATATAAGTAGTTATTTAGTATAAAAAATGCTGGAACAAATTTTAGTTTAATTACGAAATAACTTTCATTATTTTTTCAGATAAACATTATGCAACTGTTACTTTAATATACCTTGCAAACATAACACCAGACTGAGTCCCTCTGGCAGCTAGTTAAGTTAGGCCTAGCTCTCGTAAGCCAATCGCACGCCGTGAGTGAGGGCGGTGACGTGCTTCATGGCGGAGCTCACACTGTTCCCTTCGTTGCGAAGGTTTGTCAGTCATCGGTACTGTCGTCACTTCACTAGGCACAAGAGCTAAGCTCACATGTCCAAATGTACTGGCTCGATATTTTTGGTGCTGAAACACAAGACTGCTAGACTTCTACTTACGGTATCTTCAGATGATCCAAATAAAACCTACCAGGCTTAAAACTTACTGCTCTACGAGTTGCTATGGTTACAGGGGTCCTGCTTGAAATCTTCCCAACGTCTGAAGAAATGGAATAATCAAGAGAGTCTTCTTTCTCCATCTGAAACTTTGCAGATCGGTAGCAAGAACGAATCCTCAACTAGAACACAACAGAAATGTAATTTGGAGAAACCTTGGCAGTCAATCTATCACCAACTCATACCAAACAACTAGAGGGCCGGCTCTGAGCGTCATTGGTCGGTATAACCACGTGATTCATTTAACTCGCATATTTCTGTCAACTGCTCTTGATGATTTACCATCCATTTATTTTCTGATTTATCTCCAAGTGCGACAGCTAATTTGTGGCTCATCCTTAAAAAGCGCTGGTCGCCGGATAGTGCACAAGTTATGAATTCTAATGTCGTGTATCCTAGCGTGTGTCACAAGGGTGAGACAGGAGGATACGGCGCTCAACACTACGGCTCCGACCTAGTCGCTCAGGTGTACTACGGTCAGCCCGCAGAGACTCTCTCCGGTGCCGGCAACCACTATATTAGCGGCGGCTTGGTTGGTTCATTTTCCGGTCCGGATCCACGTACTCCGCCATTACATGGAGATACAAACGGACATTTACCACACCCTATTATCAATGATACAAACGGACTCAGCTATACGAATCTCGACCACAGTTATGGCCAGCAGGGTCGTCTTAGTCACTCGCACTCCGGGGGAAGTCCCGGAATCCACCCAGCTTACAGTACGACAGGGGACATGAGTCCACGAGGTCCACCAGGGACATATGGCTACAGAAACCTGGATTATGGACATCCAGGCCACGAGGTGACTGGTCATCACGGCATCCATCGTCCTGCAGACCACACATCTATAAATCTAAACGATGGCTGCGGACCTCGACCAGTGTCCACGGTCACCGGTCTACCGACCGCCACCGCCTATTCCTACCTCGACCCAATAGCTCTTTCTCGCAGAAATGGCTTTGGATACCAGGAAGGATACGACTCGGTTATACGGGACAGCAGCCAGTCAAACGGTGCATTTCAGACCCACGCTCTGTCTACCCAACACACGGCACCCGTTCCCACCTACAAATGGATGCAAGTCAAAAGGAATTTGCCAAAACCGGGTGAGTATTCTTTATTTATATTGTAAACATAACGTGAACAACCAAAAGCTCGTGAGTTGCTGCAAGAAACTCCATGCAATACCTGTACTGAAGGGCAGACATCTCCCACTCCAAGTGTTCACGTGCTTTCCGTGTCTGCGGAAGCTATAAATCAGTTGTTCAAAACCATAGAAGCAAAAACCATCAAACACGAGAAATAATCACCATTTCTTTACAATAGATCTGAAAATAGTAACAGCTATTCCCACAGTAAACAGTCAAACCACTGGCCTAAGAAACACCTACTGTTAAATTAATTTAGCAACCGCACGCAGCTTGGAGTGGGTAATTTTTTAACAAGCGCCCCACAAACGGCAGCTACCTATGTGCGAAACTTGGGCCTTTCTCCCAACTGTCTTTACAACCCGAACGTCACAGGTGGCCGGCCATAAATTTCGAATTATTCTTAAACTCAAACAACTATTCAACGAGACCATTTGTTAACCGAGAAAGAAATATATGTCCTAGCTCCATCTGAGTGTAGAACAAAACAGTTTCATCTACTTGTTTAACGCAAAATCTTTGTAACACCAAGTATATTGTCGACTTGACACGCATCACGTATGTACATTTATCCTCATTTTTTTAAATACGATAAAAATACGAAACGTTTTTTTTCTCGAGTTTGATTTCATTTAAATATTAGTAGCGTAAATCAATGGACACTAATAATAAGTTAAATAATAACTCGCACCAGTTGTTAACACAGTAAGTTTTATAATACTAACTCCGATATCTTATATGCTCAGATTTCAATCAGTTTTGCTCGGCACGGCCAGGTGGTTAAGGCATTCGACTCGTAATCCGAGGGTCGCAGGTTAGAATCCCTGTCACACCAAACATGCTCGCCCTTTCAGCTGTGGGGACGTTATAATGTGACAGTCAATCCCACTATTCGTTAATAAAAGAGTAGCCCAAGAGTTGGCGGTGGGTGGTGGTGACTAGCTGCCTTCCTTCTAGTCTTACACTGCTAATTTAGGGACGGCTAGCGCAGATAGCCCTCGTCTAGCTTTGCGTGAAATGCAAAACAAACCAAACCAATCAATCAGTTTTATAGTTGTAACCTTTGATAACAGGATTCGTTAGAAATAAATCATTTTACAATTAAAGAAGTCTTGATCAACGAAAAACTAGTCAGGTGAGACTAAACGCTGTAGAGATTAGACTGTCTCATCAAAGCAGCTACCATTCGTTTATAGAGTGGAGTTTCACATGATTAATTACCATAGTTAACATCTTGGCACAGTACGTTTGGTCGCAGTATTTCATTTACACTAATGAAATTGATTAATAGTTCCTGCTGACGTCGTCGCACAGCTGAAGAGGTGAAATGACGAATGCCTGCCTTACAATTACTGACCCCTGAGTGAATTTGATGAACGTGATATTTCGTCACCATATGATAATGGTAGACATTCGCTTCTGTGTATCGTGGAGCTAACTAATTCCAAAATTCATTGACCTCAATTTTCAGATCTCTTACGGCTTCGAATGTCTTATAATTAAGTATCGTGTAATGAAGCGAAAGAATAATTAGGTAGAATGAACTACAGAATCAGGACTATGGTTAATAATCTTCCAATACATGGTTCTCTCCCATCCTCACTCAAAGTGATTAATAGGCAACAACCGTGAAAATATAACAATTAGGTAAGATAATAACAAGTGATTACTGGTAGAAAAGTAGACCATAACAACAAATAATTTAGGAAGGGCTGTAGTTAAGTTAGTAAATTAACACGTTAAACATTTTTTTAATGGAAATACATAAATATTAAAGCATGTGTTATATTTCCTTACTGGTCGACCTAGAAATAACCATTTTATCTTACCATCAATAACAAAAGTCTTGATGTCTTACAAATGAAGTTCATCCACTATTTCAGTTCTAAGATTTCCAAATTGTATGCGTTAAAGAAAATTGAAAGTAGAAAATTCATTTTGTATATATATTTTAAAGCTACGAAAAAAAACCGGAATGAATACAGTTGGAAACATTACAACATACATACATATGTGTATATAATCAACCGACAAACATGACTACAACAACAGGCAAATCCAGAGGTGGGAGATCCATGACTTTATATAATATTTTCCTGCGATTTTGCTGCGCATTAGTGACGGTCATT
Source organism: Tachypleus tridentatus (assembly GCF_004210375.1). Taxonomy (NCBI): domain Eukaryota; kingdom Metazoa; phylum Arthropoda; class Merostomata; order Xiphosura; family Limulidae; genus Tachypleus; species Tachypleus tridentatus. Next base: position 26,819,501 of record NC_134835.1, read on the forward strand.
AGTCATTAGGGTTATAAATTAATAAAAATTGTAACTTTACTAAGGCTTATACCCATTACTGATTGTCGCTAGTTATTAGGGTTATAAATTAATAAAGATTGTAACTTTACTAAGGCTTATACCCATTACTGATTGTCGCTAGTTATTAGGGTTATAAATTAATAAAAATTGTAACTTTACTAAGGCTTATACCCATTACTGATTGTCGCTAGTTATTAGGGTTATAAATTAATAAAGATTGTAACTTTACTAAGGCTTATACCCATTGCTGATTGTCGCTAGTTATTAGGGTTATAAATTAATAAAAATTGTAACTTTTCTACAGGTTTTACCCAGCATTTGGGGTCGTTAGTTGTTATTAAATGTATAAACTGAAGAAAGTATAACTATCTATTGGAGGTCGTTAGTTATTAAAGTTGCTTGTTGTTAAATACGCACTAGCGAACATTTATGTTTATTTCTAATGTAATTTTTCTTTAAGATGTAACTGGACTGTTTCTTCAGCGCTCTTGTACATTATAAATGTGGAATGTCTGTTATATATAATTTACTACTTATGCTTTGTAAATATCACGTGGTATCCAAACTTCTAAAACGTTTTTTTTTTAATCATCACTTTTGTTTCTATTGTTTTGAAAAACGTATTTTGAACGCTTGGCATGTACGTGATGTTACATGTATGAAATATTTTATGTTTTTGTTAAAGTCTATTATAACAAAGAATATATATATATATATATATATTGTCAATATTTTTGTATGTTTTTAGCCAATTAGTTGTGCATAAATCTACACTTTTATAAATATTTAATTTATTCAGCTGGTAAGGGTTTACTGGGGAGAGAATGTGCAAATTTATGTGAATCTGCAAATGTTTCGAATATGGTACAGAACTAGCAAGAGAACACGTTTTGTGTTGTTGTTTTAAAGGGGTAGAGGTGCATATGATATGTGGACCTACCTTACGAATGTTTCGAATATGGTACACAAATAGCAAGAGAACACGCTTTGTGTTGTTTTTTTAAAGGGGTAGAGGTGCATATGATATGTGGACCTACCTTACGAATGTTTCGAATATGGTGTGTAAAAATAAAGTGAATCATTTCTCTTTTCTTAACTGTGTTTAAAATATACCGCACTGAACGACCACATCCTCAGTAGTTCTGACAGCTTTGTGCAGCGTGACTCACGCTCACTGTTCGCCTTTTGTGTTTTTAGGTCTGTAACGATTAAACCTAGTGCATAATGGTTTAGTGAAAATATGTTCTACAGAACACCACACAGACTTTAGTACTATTGATTCACGGGTATTCTGGTTCAACTTTAAACCATTTATCAGGTACACATAACGTCTCTAAGTGATCTTCCTGAAAGAGTACATCATTAACAATACCACACGTTACCTCTTCTACCTAATTAACTAATATCGATTCATTGCTTGCCTGGTTTTTCGATAGAACCTTAATCTACATCATCGAGATGTTTGTTGTTGTTGTTTTATTTGTGTATCGTTGCAAGCGTTACGTCATACAATTTTAATGGATATGGACTATCAAACTTTTGTGCGGATGGCGAGAACAATAGAGAATGGACAGTTAAAATCGAGTGGAGTTGGAACCTTATTTATGTACTAACAGTCTTCCAATCACGTAACTGTACAGCATATATATATATATACATATTTATTTATCTAGTGTATAGTGTTCTTAAACAAACCGTCACTTATAAAATTGTATGTATTTTTTTTTTCGTTTATCCACACCAGATCTTTTATAATCCAGCATTTTGAAGAAAGTTTGTTACAGCTCATGCGAAACGAACGTGCGTGACTACAGTCTCAGCCTATCCCACAATTGCTGTATTCGTATTTCACTTGATACGTATGTACTTACGAATTTGGATCTATATATCATTATTTTCTACCGTATCAGACGTTGGTTATTTGTTTTCCTTGTCTTTACAGATTTGAGGTGTCAGTATCAAACCACGCAATGTTCCAAGTATTCTAACGTTATCAGACAACCAGGTATTGTGAATGTAAACATGCTTACATTATTCTAATTTATTAACATTAAAAAATCATGTATATATACATATACATACATACATGGATGCAAAGGTAAATAAAGGTAATTATACGTGGATACACACACACACACATACATACATTTAAATATACGTGAATACGCATACATACATGCGTACATATATATATATACATAGACACTTCTAAACAGATATAAACATTCACATATTATGCTGTAACTCCTATGATTTACAGAGAGAGGCAATAGAGTACAAAACGCCCGAATATGTAATACAACCGCTTTTCTCAACTTACGTTCTAGCATAAGGAAAAATAGTGGAAAACGACATAAACTGGTTCGTTTTGTAAGGCATTCAGGAGCTATTTCTCAACTTCAGAATAAACCGGATGGAGCCAGTCATCGCCTATATCTTATTTTTTCACTGCACTTAAGCTATTTTACGTTTTTATATGTGATTTTCATGGATCGCATATACATTCATCCTTCAGCTGAAGGGTAACGATTGTTTGAAATGTAGTTTTTCTCCATAATGTGATAATAAGGTCGTTTTGTTCACGGCAGTAAACTTGCAGCCTTAATGATACTAATATGTCTTACTGCAGTCGTCTGTCACTATAATTATAGAAGTTAAACATAATGCTCTCTGTAATCTGTATATATATACACACTTGCGCGCGTGAAGCCCAGGTATGTGAAATGGTGCGCTAAGTTTTTTTATAATCACACCCAATTTGTTTCACAATAAAGTGATATGTTTCATAAACATGGAATCAATTATGAATCGCAAAAAAATCCAACGCGTAACGTATTGTAATGACAAACAACGTGGTTTTAGAAACTGTGTGAAGGAGAGGACACGTGTTGTAGACAATAGACGTTCTCTTAGGGCTTATTTCAACTTCGAAGATGATGTTTCTTGTTTTGGTAAACACTGCAGTTTTCTATAAATATAAGAGAGCGTATCTTAGTGAAATAAACTTATTGCTTGTTTCAGATTAAAATCACATGGGGATATCTTATGCGTCCACTACGGGAATCGAACTCCGTATTTTAGCGTTGCAAGTTCATAAACTTACCGCTGTCCCACCAAAGGACTTTCGCAACCTACCTTTTTAGTTTATCGTTTGCTATTGACGTTTCGGTCTGTACTTACACGAATAATTAATAATGATAACATCATAATTGTAGAAACAAGAAAACACCTCGTGCTTTTAAGCGGTTTCGTGACGTTTCTGTAAACAAATGTATTACATATTAATCTGTATGAGATAGTACCACAGACACGTTATCTTGCTATCTGTTTCTGTAAACAAATATATTACATATTAATCTGTATGAGATAGTACCACGGACACTTTATCTTGCTATCTCATTACACGCTTCGAGCACGTGTTCTGTGCACATATCTCTGTTAGGGATTAAATATATATATATATATCTATACACGTAAACTACGTCTATTATCTTTTTGTCTCTTTAAAACAGCACTATTAAAAGGTAAATCCGCTAGGGAAACATTCATAACATTATTCGCGTGTTTCTACAGTATTTCATTAGTAAAGTTAATGATTTAGTGTTGTCCATTTCTCGTATTTCTGTACTATGCAAATACTGTACAGTCACTAAACGTATTCCATTTCAATGAATTTTGCCAGGTCTATCAATTTATAACTTATTTTTTCTGTTTTTTAAACCAAACAAATTTCACTATCATACACGTTCCCAGGCTTATTTCCTTTGTTAAGGTTAATAGTATATCCATTAATATACCATCTAATTTACCTCTATCTTGAAATCAGTATTTAGTTATCAGTTTGCTATTTAACTTATCTCCTCATATTAACGTTAATAATAAATATCCATCAAAAATTTATCTAATTAATTTTCTTGTATTAAAATTAATACTAATCTATTGAAATGTTAATTAATTTTACCTCGTATTTAAACAAACATTATTGGTTATTAAGAGCTCACCTAATCTATCTGCTTATATAAAGCTAACATAACATGTGGTGAGACTTCTATCTTGCCCCCCAGTGGCTCATCGGTATGTCTACGGACTTACAACGCTAAAAACCGGGTTTCGATACCCGTGGTGGGCAGAGCACAGATGGCCCATTGTGTAGCTTTGTGCTTAATTCAAAACAACAACAACGACTTCTATCTCATCCTTATAGAGATATTGACAGCTAAATACTAAAACGTTGTAAAAAGAAAATTGTTCGGATATTAAATTAATTAATTTTAGACTATTCTCCCTTAATTATAGCGTTACCTTTTAATTAATTGTAATAATTCTTTACTTTGTAATCTTATTACAAATCAAACTTATATATAGATACTTTCGATAAATTAATGACAGTAATTGCTTTTGGCTCGCTGTCAAATTCTGTCGCTCTTATTGGTACAGAACAAAGTATTATTAAACATTTTGTCCAATCATCGCTTAGATCCAGAGTATACATTTTGGCCTTCTTTGTACAATACATACTAATTAATTTACATAAAACAAAACTGTAAACTTACTATATATCTCGTGTTTTCTGTTCTATAATTATAATAATCTAATAAAGAACATGAAATTTTGCTTGAGGGTAAATTGGTCAGTTTTATTGATGTTGGTCAACATTTAACGTTATATCAAATGTGCAAATACTAAACAAATGTGTTTTTCGTTAAACATGTAATTCAAAAAGAAAATTTACTTCTTATTACATTTAAAAAAGTAAGATTAGCAATCATTTGTGTTAATATAATTTTTTTCATGGCTTTACTGGTATATAACTAAAACTACAGTTATTTCTTATTTTAACATGGCATGCAATGTTTTTTTTATCTTCTACATTAGATAAATTAGAGTCTGTATGTCACGAAGTCGATTTACTTTATCACGCAGAGGAAAAGTTGGTGAACCCTTGCATAGATAGTTTATTTATTACTGATTCGAATAAGTCATCTACTGTGTTTTACAAACAATCAGAAAGTGGCAAAACTTGTTTGTAGAACCCAACGGCTTAACACTGTTGTTTCCAGACTACAATTTAGTACCTTACACTGTTGTTTTCAGACCACAACAGTTTTGTACCTTACATTATTGTTTCCAGGCTGGTACGATTTAGTAGCTTACAATGTTGTTTCCAGACTACAACGATTTAACACTTTCAATGTTGTTTCCAGACTGCAACAACTTAATACTTTCAATGTTGTTTCCAGACAACAACAATTTAGTACCTTACACTGAGGGTACTTTCAGTGAGTGCAATACACACATAATAATTATATAGTAAATAAAGCTGACCTTTATTTGACTGTTAAATATACTTATTGCTGCATTATATTGACAAATATTTTTATTCTAAAGTGTATATAGATGTATTTTCTTGTATGTTTACTGGTAAGTGACAGACAGGAACCAATAACTTACACTACACCAGTTTAACTAATTTTATTTAAAAGTATTCAAGTTATAAAAAAACATATTGATATCTGTTGTACGTTCTACTGTGTATGGTAAAAACTCCATATAAAATCATGGCATTCCAATTCTAATACATTTTACAGTGTTCAGTAAACACAAGTACTTATTTTCATGTATTAGGCATTTTTGACTAAAATTCGATATTCAGTAGATTTACCGGGTGTATATTTTTTTTCTGAACAAACTTCAAGTGAAATACGATATTTTTTACCATGTAAATAAACCTGGAGAAAAAGGACTTTCTTGTAATAAAGGCCTGGGCATGGCCTGGTGGTTAGGCTAAAGATATTATTACTTAAAGGATGGCCTGATATCAGGTGCTTATAACAAAGATATTATTACTTAAAGGATGACCTGATATCAGGTGCTTATAACAAAGATATTATTACTTAAAGGATGACCTGATATCAGGTGCTTATAACAAAGATATTATTACTTAAAGGATGGCCTGATATCAGATGCTTATAACAACGATATTTTAAAGATCTCATTCTGCATTTGTAGTTACTTTTGTCATCCATCATGGTGGATGTGGTGGTCATGATTATACACTACTGCTTGACACTTCCTGTGTTTCCATTGTAACAAGCTTCAGCTAAGAAGAGCAAAGTCAGTCTCAGACGAGAAATCTTCATTAACTTTCCTCGGATATTCCACTGTAATTGGACATCGGTTTCCAAAACATGTTCATACAGACCAAAAGAATAACAAAACAAAAATATTGGGGCTGTATTGGAGGACTTTTACTGGTGTGTTGTCGAATGGGATTGGTGTGGTACTAGTGTAACCAGCTAATGATTGCGAAGTATCACTATAAACTTATCAACTTGTAGCTCGTGAGCCTGTACCAATTTTGATTCGTTGTTTGATGTACACACCTCCTTTGCAATTTATTTTAGAATCCTAAACCTACTTTTGTAACCATGACTTTCAACTTGTGGATGAGGGCGTTGTTTCAAAGCTTGTTGCTTTCCTAAACGCTCTTCTGTGTCAAGGTGTTACAGGTTATAAGGAAGACCCTCCCCCTTTATTTAAAGGGTATGTCTTTTGACTCCAAACTATTTAGATATCTTACTACACAACATCTTTCTTGGTCTCTAGTCATTAGTTTATAGTTGTTTACTGTAACGTCATTTGAATTAATCACGAACCATGTGTGTGTTAAAAGCTTCTTCCGTGACACCTTAATTCACAGAAATACGAATAAACACTACTATACTAGCATTGTCGTACTGCAAGAGACTGTGTTCCAAACATTGCGTTCTGGAATAATTGTCTGTTTGTTTTTGAATTTCGCGAAAAGCTACTCGAGGGCTATTTGCGCTAGCCTTCCCTAATTTAGCAGTGTAAGACTAGAGGAAATGCAGCTAGTCATCACCACCCACCGCCAACTCTTAGGTTACTCTTTTACCAACGAATAGTGGGATTGACCCTCAAATTATAACGCCCCCACGGCTGAAAGTGCAAGCATGTTTGGTGTGACGGGGATTCGAACCCGCGACCCTCAGATTACGAGTTGAACGCCTTAGCCCACCTGGCCATACCGGGCAGGTCTGGAATAAAGGAAGTGTTCTGGAATGCTTTTGCCGTTTCTAGTTAATGTATTCACAAACCACTAGAATTAATATTCATGAATGTTATTCATACAATAAACGGGAAGGATATACTAATATTTATTGAAACAACTTCTCGGTCGAATATACGTATAGCAACCCAGTGATTGGTCGCACAATCTATATATAAAATCTTATAACAGAGAACATGACTAGTCGTTGGTACCTCGTTTTTTATATGAATAAGGTTTTCAAACATTCAACATTAAATCACGGATTCACTCAGTCATTTTGACAAATGAATTTAAAATTGCTTTAATATTTTATCAAATCTCTCTTTGACCCTCATTTTTGTAACTTGCCTGTTAGCAGTTATTACATAAAGAAACGTCAGGGGCTCATTTACAGCTTTATAATAACAATTTTTTAACCAACCCCCTTTAAATATATGTCGAAGTAGCTTTTATCGTGCGCTCTCTTTCTCTGTGCTTTCCCTTGGGGGTTACAACATCCTTTTTTTTTTATCCTCACGTGTCTCACTCCCATTGTTGTTTGGAAACGCATCTCTTATATGATTAGACTAGGGATAGATCAGCATGAATTATATCAAATATTTGCCATAGTTTAAATGATGTCGAGTATTAAAATAGCCACTAAGAATACCTGAAACTTCGACATACTTACTGACACTATCACATATAGTCATGTTGACAATGACTAGTAGTCACTAAGAATACCTGAAACTTCGACATACTTACTGACACTGTCACATGTAGTCATGTTGACAATGACTATTAGCCAATAAGAATACCTGAAACTTCGACATACTTACTGACACTGTCACATGTAGTCATGTTGACAATGACTATTAGCCAATAAGGATACCTGAAACTTCGACATACTTACTGACACTGTCACATGTAGTCATGTTGACAATGACTATTAGCCAATAAGAATTCCTGAAACTTCGACATACTTACTGACACTGTCACATGTAGTCATGTTAACAATGACTATTAGTCAATAAGAATACCTGAAACTTCGACATACTTACTGACACTACCACATGTAGTCATGTTAACAATGACTATTAGCCAATAAGAATACCTGAAACTTCGACATACTTACTGACACTGTCACATGTAGTCATGTTGACAATGACTATTAGCCAATAAGAATACCTGAAACTTCGACATACTTACTGACACTGTCACATGTAGTCATGTTGAAAATGACTATTAGCCAATAAGAATACCTGAAACTTCGACATACTTACTGACACTGTCACATGTAGTCATGTTAACAATGACTATTAGTCAATAAGAATACCTGAAACTTCGACAGACGTACTGACACTGTCACATGTAGTCATGTTAACAATGACTATTAGCCAATAAGAAGACCTGAAACCTCGACAGACGTACTGACATTGTCACATGTAGTCATGTTGACAATGACTATTAGCCAATAAGGATACCTGAAACTTCGACATACTTACTGACACTGTCACATGTAGTCATGTTGACAATGACTATTAGCCAATAAGAATTCCTGAAACTTCGACATACTTACTGACACTGTCACATGTAGTCATGTTGACAATGACTATTAGCCAATAAGGATACCTAAAACTTCGACATACTTACTGACACTGTCACATGTAGTCATGTTGACAATGACTATTAGTCACTAAGAATACCTGAAACTTCGACATACTTACTGACACTGTCACATGTACTCATGTTGACAATGACTATTAGCCAATAAGAATACCTCAAACTTCGACATACTTACTGACACTGTCATATGTAGTCATGTTGACAATGACTAGTAGTCAATAAGAATACCTGAAACGTCGACATACTTACTGATACTGTCACATGTAGTCATGTTGACAATGACTATTAGCCAATAAGAATACCTGAAACTTCGCCATACTGACACTATGACATGTAGTCATGTTAACAATGACTATTAGCCATTAAGAATACCTAAAACGTCGACATACTTACTGACACGATGACATGTAGTCATGTAGACAATGACTATTACTCAATAAGAATACCTAAAACGTCGACATACTTACTGACACGATGACATGTAGTCATGTTGACAATGACTATTAGCCAATAAGGATACCTAAAACTTCGACATACTTACTGACACTGTCACATGTAGTCATGTTGACAATGACTAGTAGTCAATAAGAATACCTGAAACTTCGACATACTTCCTGACACTGTCACATGTAGTCATGTTGACAATGACTATTAGCCAATAAGAATACCTCAAACTTCGACATACTTACTGACACTGTCATATGTAGTCATGTTGACAATGACTAGTAGTCAATAAGAATACCTGAAACGTCGACATACTTACTGATACTGTCACATGTAGTCATGTTGACAATGACTATTAGTCAATAAAAATACCTGAAACGTCGACATACTTACTGACACTGTCACATGTAGTCATGTTGACAATGACTAATAGCCACTAAGAATACCTGAAACTTCGACATACTTACTGACACTACCACATGTAGTCATGTTAACAATGACTATTAGCCAATAAGAATACCTAAAACTTCGACAGACTTACTGACACTACCACATGTAGTCATGTTAACAATGACTATTAGCCAATAAGAATACCTGAAACTTCGACATACTTACTGACACTGTCACATGTAGTCATGTTGACAATGACCCTAGCCAATAAGAATACCTGAAACTTCGACATACTTACTGACACTACCACATGTAGTCATGTTAACAATGACTATTAGCCAATAAGAATACCTGAAACTTCGACATACTTATTGACACTACCACATGTAGTCATGTTAACAATGACTATTAGCCAATAAGAATACCTGAAACTTCGACATACTTACTGACACTGTCACATGTAGTCATGTTAACAATGACTATTAGCCAATAAGAAGACCTGAAACCTCGACAGACGTACTGACATTGTCACATGTAGTCATGTTGACAATGACTATTAGCCAATAAGGATACCTGAAACTTCGACATACTTACTGACACTGTCACATGTAGTCATGTTGACAATGACTATTAGCCAATAAGAATTCCTGAAACTTCGACATACTTACTGACACTGTCACATGTAGTCATGTTGACAATGACTATTAGCCAATAAGGATACCTAAAACTTCGACATACTTACTGACACTGTCACATGTAGTCATGTTGACAATGACTATTAGTCACTAATAATACCTGAAACTTCGACATACTTACTGACACTGTCACATGTAGTCATGTTGACAATGACTATTAGCCAATAAGAATACTTGAAACTTCGACATACTTACTGACACTGTCATATGTAGTCATGTTGACAATGACTAGTAGTCAATAAGAATACCTGAAACGTCGACATACTTACTGATACTGTCACATGTAGTCATGTTGACAATGACTATTAGCCAATAAGAATACCTGAAATTCGACATACTTACTGACCCTGTCACATGTAGTCATGTTGACAATGACTAGTAGTCAATAAGAATACCTGAAACTTCGACATACTTCCTGACACTGTCACATGTAGTCATGTTGACAATGACTATTAGCCAATAAGAATACCTCAACCTTCGACATACTTACTGACACTGTCATATGTAGTCATGTTGACAATGACTAGTAGTCAATAAGAATACCTGAAACGTCGACATACTTACTGATACTGTCACATGTAGTCATGTTGACAATGACTATTAGCCAATAAGAATACCTGAAACTTCGCCATACTAACACTATGACATGTAGTCATGTTAACAATGACTATTAGCCAATAAGAATACCTAAAACATCGACATACTTACTGACACGATGACATGTAGTCATGTTGACGATGACTATTACCCAACAAGAATACCTAAAACTTCGACATACTGACACTGTCACATGTAGTCATGTTGACAATGACTATTAGCCAATAAGAATACCTGAAACTTCGACATACTTACTGACACTGTCACATGTAGTCATGTTGACAATGACTATTAGCCAATAAGAATACCTGAAACTTCGACATACTTACTGACACTGTCACATGTAGTCATGTTGAAAATGACTATTAGCCAATAAGAATACCTGAAACTTCGACATACTTACTGACACTGTCACATGTAGTCATGTTAACAATGACTATTAGTCAATAAGAATACCTGAAACTTCGACAGACGTACTGACACTGTCACATGTAGTCATGTTAACAATGACTATTAGCCAATAAGAAGACCTGAAACCTCGACAGACGTACTGACATTGTCACATGTAGTCATGTTGACAATGACTATTAGCCAATAAGGATACCTGAAACTTCGACATACTTACTGACACTGTCACATGTAGTCATGTTGACAATGACTATTAGCCAATAAGAATTCCTGAAACTTCGACATACTTACTGACACTGTCACATGTAGTCATGTTGACAATGACTATTAGCCAATAAGGATACCTAAAACTTCGACATACTTACTGACACTGTCACATGTAGTCATGTTGACAATGACTATTAGTCACTAAGAATACCTGAAACTTCGACATACTTACTGACACTGTCACATGTACTCATGTTGACAATGACTATTAGCCAATAAGAATACCTCAAACTTCGACATACTTACTGACACTGTCATATGTAGTCATGTTGACAATGACTAGTAGTCAATAAGAATACCTGAAACGTCGACATACTTACTGATACTGTCACATGTAGTCATGTTGACAATGACTATTAGCCAATAAGAATACCTGAAACTTCGCCATACTGACACTATGACATGTAGTCATGTTAACAATGACTATTAGCCAATAAGAATACCTAAAACGTCGACATACTTACTGACACGATGACATGTAGTCATGTAGACAATGACTATTACTCAATAAGAATACCTAAAACGTCGACATACTTACTGACACGATGACATGTAGTCATGTTGACAATGACTATTAGCCAATAAGGATACCTAAAACTTCGACATACTTACTGACACTGTCACATGTAGTCATGTTGACAATGACTAGTAGTCAATAAGAATACCTGAAACTTCGACATACTTCCTGACACTGTCACATGTAGTCATGTTGACAATGACTATTAGCCAATAAGAATACCTCAAACTTCGACATACTTACTGACACTGTCATATGTAGTCATGTTGACAATGACTAGTAGTCAATAAGAATACCTGAAACGTCGACATACTTACTGATACTGTCACATGTAGTCATGTTGACAATGACTATTAGTCAATAAAATACCTGAAACGTCGACATACTTACTGACACTGTCACATGTAGTCATGTTGACAATGACTAATAGCCACTAAGAATACCTGAAACTTCGACATACTTACTGACACTACCACATGTAGTCATGTTAACAATGACTATTAGCCAATAAGAATACCTAAAACTTCGACAGACTTACTGACACTACCACATGTAGTCATGTTAACAATGACTATTAGCCAATAAGAATACCTGAAACTTCGACATACTTACTGACACTGTCACATGTAGTCATGTTGACAATGACTCTTAGCCAATAAGAATACCTGAAACTTCGACATACTTACTGACACTACCACATGTAGTCATGTTAACAATGACTATTAGCCAATAAGAATACCTGAAACTTCGACATACTTATTGACACTACCACATGTAGTCATGTTAACAATGACTATTAGCCAATAAGAATACCTGAAACTTCGACATACTTACTGACACTGTCACATGTAGTCATGTTAACAATGACTATTAGCCAATAAGAAGACCTGAAACCTCGACAGACGTACTGACATTGTCACATGTAGTCATGTTGACAATGACTATTAGCCAATAAGGATACCTGAAACTTCGACATACTTACTGACACTGTCACATGTAGTCATGTTGACAATGACTATTAGCCAATAAGAATTCCTGAAACTTCGACATACTTACTGACACTGTCACATGTAGTCATGTTGACAATGACTATTAGCCAATAAGGATACCTAAAACTTCGACATACTTACTGACACTGTCACATGTAGTCATGTTGACAATGACTATTAGTCACTAAGAATACCTGAAACTTCGACATACTTACTGACACTGTCACATGTAGTCATGTTGACAATGACTATTAGCCAATAGGAATACTTGAAACTTCGACATACTTACTGACACTGTCACATGTAGTCATGTTGACAATGACTATTAGCCAATAAGAATTCCTGAAACTTCGACATACTTACTGACACTGTCACATGTAGTCATGTTGACAATGACTATTAGCCAATAAGAATTCCTGAAACTTCGACATACTTACTGACACTGTCACATGTAGTCATGTTGACAATGACTATTAGCCAATAAGAATACCTGAAACTTCGACATGCTTACTGACACTGTCACATGTAGTCATGTTGACAATGACTAATAGTCAATAAGAATACCTGAAACTTCGACATACTTCCTGACACTGTCACATGTAGTCATGTTGACAATGACTATTAGCCAATAAGAATACCTCAACCTTCGACATACTTACTGACACTGTCATATGTAGTCATGTTGACAATGACTAGTAGTCAATAAGAATACCTGAAACGTCGACATACTTACTGATACTGTCACATGTAGTCATGTTGACAATGACTATTAGCCAATAAGAATACCTCAACCTTCGACATACTTACTGACACTGTCATATGTAGTCATGTTGACAATGACTAGTAGTCAATAAGAATACCTGAAACGTCGACATACTTACTGATACTGTCACATGTAGTCATGTTGACAATGACTATTAGCCAATAAGAATACCTGAAATTCGACATACTTACTGACCCTGTCACATGTAGTCATGTTGACAATGACTAGTAGTCAATAAGAATACCTGAAACTTCGACATACTTCCTGACACTGTCACATGTAGTCATGTTGACAATGACTATTAGCCAATAAGAATACCTCAACCTTCGACATACTTACTGACACTGTCATATGTAGTCATGTTGACAATGACTAGTAGTCAATAAGAATACCTGAAACGTCGACATACTTACTGATACTGTCACATGTAGTCATGTTGACAATGACTATTAGCCAATAAGAATACCTGAAACTTCGCCATACTGACACTATGACATGTAGTCATGTTAACAATGACTATTAGCCAATAAGAATACCTAAAACATCGACATACTTACTGACACGATGACATGTAGTCATGTTGACAATGACTATTTCTCAACAAGAATACCTAAAACTTCGACATACTGACACTGTCACATGTAGTCATGTTGACAATGACTATTAGCCAATAAGAATACCTGAAACTTCGACATACTTACTGACACTGTCACATGTAGTCATGTTGACAATGACTATTAATAATAAGAATTCCTGAAACTTCGACATACTTACTGACACTGTCACATGTAGTCATGTTGACAATGACTATTAGCCAATAAGAATTCCTGAAACTTCGACATACTTACTGACACTGTCACATGTAGTCATGTTGACAATGACTATTAGCCAATAAGGATACCTAAAACTTCGACATACTTACTGACACTGTCACATGTAGTCATGTTGACAATAACTATTAGCCAATAAGAATACCTCAAACTTCGACATACTTACTGACACTGTCATATGTAGTCATGTTGACAATGACTAGTAGTCAATAAGAATACCTGAAACGTCGACATACTTACTGATACTGTCACATGTAGTCATGTTGACAATGACTATTAGCCAATAAGAATACCTGAAACTTCGCCATACTGACACTATGACATGTAGTCATGTTAACAATGACTATTAGCCAATAAGAATACCTAAAACGTCGACATACTTACTGACACGATGACATGTAGTCATGTTGACAATGACTATTACTCAATAAGAATACCTAAAACGTCGACATACTTACTGACACGATGACATGTAGTCATGTTGACAATGACTATTAGCCAATAAGAATTCCTGAAACTTCGACATACTTCCTGACACTGTCACATGTAGTCATGTTGACAATGACTATTAGCCAATAAGGATACCTAAAACTTCGACATACTTACTGACACTGTCACATGTAGTCATGTTGACAATGACTATTAGCCAATAAGAATTCCTGAAACTTCGACATACTTCCTGACACTGTCACATGTAGTCATGTTAACAATGACTATTAGCCAATAAGAATACCTAAAACGTCGACATACTTACTGACACGATGACATGTAGTCATGTTGACAATGACTATTACTCAATAAGAATACCTAAAACGTCGACATACTTACTGACACGATGACATGTAGTCATCTTGACAGTGACTATTAGCCAATAAGAATTCCTGAAACTTCGACATACTTCCTGACACTGTCACATGTAGTCATGTTGACAATGACTATTAGCCAATAAGAATACCTGAAACGTCGACATACTTGCTGATACTCTCACATGTAGTCATGTTGACAATGACTATTAGCCAATAAGAATACCTGAAACTTCGCCATACTGACACTATGACATGTAGTCATGTTAACAATGACTATTAGCCAATAAGAATACCTAAAACGTCGACATACTTACTGACACGATGACATGTAGTCATGTTGACAATGACTATTAGCCAATAAGAATACCTCAAACTTCGACATACTTACTGACACTGTCATATGTAGTCATGTTGACAATGACTAGTAGTCAATAAGAATACCTGAAACGTCGACATACTTACTGATACTGTCACATGTAGTCATGTTGACAATGACTATTAGCCAATAAGAATACCTGAAACTTCGCCATACTAACACTATGACATGTAGTCATGTTAACAATGACTATTAGCCAATAAGAATACCTAAAACATCGACATACTTACTGACACGATGACATGTAGTCATGTTGACGATGACTATTACTCAACAAGAATACCTAAAACTTCGACATACTGACACTGTCACATGTAGTCATGTTGACAATGACTATTAGCCAATAAGAATACCTGAAACTTCGACATACTTACTGACACTGTCACATGTAGTCATGTTGACAATGACTATTAGCCAATAAGAATACCTGAAACTTCGACATACTTACTGACACTGTCACATGTAGTCATGTTGAAAATGACTATTAGCCAATAAGAATACCTGAAACTTCGACATACTTACTGACACTGTCACATGTAGTCATGTTAACAATGACTATTAGTCAATAAGAATACCTGAAACTTCGACAGACGTACTGACACTGTCACATGTAGTCATGTTAACAATGACTATTAGCCAATAAGAAGACCTGAAACCTCGACAGACGTACTGACATTGTCACATGTAGTCATGTTGACAATGACTATTAGCCAATAAGGATACCTGAAACTTCGACATACTTACTGACACTGTCACATGTAGTCATGTTGACAATGACTATTAGCCAATAAGAATTCCTGAAACTTCGACATACTTACTGACACTGTCACATGTAGTCATGTTGACAATGACTATTAGCCAATAAGGATACCTAAAACTTCGACATACTTACTGACACTGTCACATGTAGTCATGTTGACAATGACTATTAGTCACTAAGAATACCTGAAACTTCGACATACTTACTGACACTGTCACATGTACTCATGTTGACAATGACTATTAGCCAATAAGAATACCTCAAACTTCGACATACTTACTGACACTGTCATATGTAGTCATGTTGACAATGACTAGTAGTCAATAAGAATACCTGAAACGTCGACATACTTACTGATACTGTCACATGTAGTCATGTTGACAATGACTATTAGCCAATAAGAATACCTGAAACTTCGCCATACTGACACTATGACATGTAGTCATGTTAACAATGACTATTAGCCAATAAGAATACCTAAAACGTCGACATACTTACTGACACGATGACATGTAGTCATGTAGACAATGACTATTACTCAATAAGAATACCTAAAACGTCGACATACTTACTGACACGATGACATGTAGTCATGTTGACAATGACTATTAGCCAATAAGGATACCTAAAACTTCGACATACTTACTGACACTGTCACATGTAGTCATGTTGACAATGACTAGTAGTCAATAAGAATACCTGAAACTTCGACATACTTCCTGACACTGTCACATGTAGTCAGGTTGACAATGACTATTAGCCAATAAGAATACCTCAAACTTCGACATACTTACTGACACTGTCATATGTAGTCATGTTGACAATGACTAGTAGTCAATAAGAATACCTGAAACGTCGACATACTTACTGATACTGTCACATGTAGTCATGTTGACAATGACTATTAGTCAATAAAAATACCTGAAACGTCGACATACTTACTGACACTGTCACATGTAGTCATGTTGACAATGACTAATAGCCACTAAGAATACCTGAAACTTCGACATACTTACTGACACTACCACATGTAGTCATGTTAACAATGACTATTAGCCAATAAGAATACCTAAAACTTCGACAGACTTACTGACACTACCACATGTAGTCATGTTAACAATGACTATTAGCCAATAAGAATACCTGAAACTTCGACATACTTACTGACACTGTCACATGTAGTCATGTTGACAATGACTCTTAGCCAATAAGAATACCTGAAACTTCGACATACTTACTGACACTACCACATGTAGTCATGTTAACAATGACTATTAGCCAATAAGAATACCTGAAACTTCGACATACTTATTGACACTACCACATGTAGTCATGTTAACAATGACTATTAGCCAATAAGAATACCTGAAACTTCGACATACTTACTGACACTGTCACATGTAGTCATGTTAACAATGACTATTAGCCAATAAGAAGACCTGAAACCTCGACAGACGTACTGACATTGTCACATGTAGTCATGTTGACAATGACTATTAGCCAATAAGGATACCTGAAACTTCGACATACTTACTGACACTGTCACATGTAGTCATGTTGACAATGACTATTAGCCAATAAGAATTCCTGAAACTTCGACATACTTACTGACACTGTCACATGTAGTCATGTTGACAATGACTATTAGCCAATAAGGATACCTAAAACTTCGACATACTTACTGACACTGTCACATGTAGTCATGTTGACAATGACTATTAGTCACTAAGAATACCTGAAACTTCGACATACTTACTGACACTGTCACATGTAGTCATGTTGACAATGACTATTAGCCAATAAGAATACTTGAAACTTCGACATACTTACTGACACTGTCACATGTAGTCATGTTGACAATGACTATTAGCCAATAAGAATTCCTGAAACTTCGACATACTTACTGACACTGTCACATGTAGTCATGTTGACAATGACTATTAGCCAATAAGAATTCCTGAAACTTCGCCATACTGACACTATGACATGTAGTCATGTTAACAATGACTATTAGCCAATAAGAATACCTAAAACATCGACATACTTACTGACACGATGACATGTAGTCATGTTGACAATGACTATTTCTCAACAAGAATACCTAAAACTTCGACATACTGACACTGTCACATGTAGTCATGTTGACAATGACTATTAGCCAATAAGAATACCTGAAACTTCGACATACTTACTGACACTGTCACATGTAGTCATGTTGACAATGACTATTAGCCAATAAGAATTCCTGAAACTTCGACATACTTACTGACACTGTCACATGTAGTCATGTTGACAATGACTATTAGCCAATAAGAATTCCTGAAACTTCGACATACTTACTGACACTGTCACATGTAGTCATGTTG
Organism: Tachypleus tridentatus; assembly: GCF_004210375.1. NCBI lineage: Eukaryota > Metazoa > Arthropoda > Merostomata > Xiphosura > Limulidae > Tachypleus > Tachypleus tridentatus. Next base: position 26,838,407 of record NC_134835.1, read on the forward strand.
ACAATGACTATTAGCCAATAAGGATACCTAAAACTTCGACATACTTACTGACACTGTCACATGTAGTCATGTTGACAATAACTATTAGCCAATAAGAATACCTCAAACTTCGACATACTTACTGACACTGTCATATGTAGTCATGTTGACAATGACTAGTAGTCAATAAGAATACCTGAAACGTCGACATACTTACTGATACTGTCACATGTAGTCATGTTGACAATGACTATTAGCCAATAACAATACCTGAAACTTCGCCATACTGACACTATGACATGTAGTCATGTTAACAATGACTATTAGCCAATAAGAATACCTAAAACGTCGACATACTTACTGACACGATGACATGTAGTCATGTTGACAATGACTATTACTCAATAAGAATACCTAAAACGTCGACATACTTACTGACACGATGACATGTAGTCATGTTGACAATGACTATTAGCCAATAAGAATTCCTGAAACTTCGACATACTTCCTGACACTGTCACATGTAGTCATGTTGACAATGACTATTAGCCAATAAGGATACCTAAAACTTCGACATACTTACTGACACTGTCACATGTAGTCATGTTGACAATGACTATTAGCCAATAAGAATTCCTGAAACTTCGACATACTTCCTGACACTGTCACATGTAGTCATGTTAACAATGACTATTAGCCAATAAGAATACCTAAAACGTCGACATACTTACTGACACGATGACATGTAGTCATGTTGACAATGACTATTACTCAATAAGAATACCTAAAACGTCGACATACTTACTGACACGATGACATGTAGTCATCTTGACAGTGACTATTAGCCAATAAGAATTCCTGAAACTTCGACATACTTCCTGACACTGTCACATGTAGTCATGTTGACAATGACTATTAGCCAATAAGAATACCTGAAACGTCGACATACTTGCTGATACTCTCACATGTAGTCATGTTGACAATGACTATTAGCCAATAAGAATACCTGAAACTTCGCCATACTGACACTATGACATGTAGTCATGTTAACAATGACTATTAGCCAATAAGAATACCTAAAACGTCGACATACTTACTGACACGATGACATGTAGTCATGTTGACAATGACTATTACTCAGTAAGTATACCTAAAACATCGACATACTTACTGACACGATGACATGCAGTCATGTTGACAATGACTATTAGCCAATAAGAATTCCTGAAACTTCGACATACTTCCTGACACTGTCACATGTAGTCATGTTGACAATGACTATTAGCCAATAAGAATACCTGAAACTTCGACATACTTATTGACACTGTCACATGTAGTCATGTTGACAATGACTATTAGCCAATAAGAATACCTGAAATTCGACATACTTACTGACACTGTCACATGTAGTCATGTTGACAATGACAAGTAGTCAATAAGAATACCTGAAACTTCGACATACTTCCTGACACTGTCACATGTAGTCATGTTGACAATGACTATTAGCCAATAAGAATACCTCAAACTTCGACATACTTACTGACACTGTCATATGTAGTCATGTTGACAATGACTAGTAGTCAATAAGAATACCTGAAACGTCGACATACTTACTGATACTGTCACATGTAGTCATGTTGACAATGACTATTAGCCAATAAAAATACCTGAAACTTCGCCATACTAACACTATGACATGTAGTCATGTTAACAATGACTATTAGCCAATAAGAATACCTAAAACATCGACATACTTACTGACACGATGACATGTAGTCATGTTGACGATGACTATTACTCAACAAGAATACCTAAAACTTCGACATACTGACACTGTCACATGTAGTCATGTTGACAATGACTATTAGCCAATAAGAATACCTGAAACTTCGACATACTTACTGACACTGTCACATGTAGTCATGTTGACAATGACTATTAGCCAATAAGAATACCTGAAACTTCGACATACTTACTGACACTGTCACATGTAGTCATGTTGAAAATGACTATTAGCCAATAAGAATACCTGAAACTTCGACATACTTACTGACACTGTCACATGTAGTCATGTTAACAATGACTATTAGTCAATAAGAATACCTGAAACTTCGACAGACGTACTGACACTGTCACATGTAGTCATGTTAACAATGACTATTAGCCAATAAGAAGACCTGAAACCTCGACAGACGTACTGACATTGTCACATGTAGTCATGTTGACAATGACTATTAGCCAATAAGGATACCTGAAACTTCGACATACTTACTGACACTGTCACATGTAGTCATGTTGACAATGACTATTAGCCAATAAGAATTCCTGAAACTTCGACATACTTACTGACACTGTCACATGTAGTCATGTTGACAATGACTATTAGCCAATAAGGATACCTAAAACTTCGACATACTTACTGACACTGTCACATGTAGTCATGTTGACAATGACTATTAGTCACTAAGAATACCTGAAACTTCGACATACTTACTGACACTGTCACATGTACTCATGTTGACAATGACTATTAGCCAATAAGAATACCTCAAACTTCGACATACTTACTGACACTGTCATATGTAGTCATGTTGACAATGACTAGTAGTCAATAAGAATACCTGAAACGTCGACATACTTACTGATACTGTCACATGTAGTCATGTTGACAATGACTATTAGCCAATAAGAATACCTGAAACTTCGCCATACTGACACTATGACATGTAGTCATGTTAACAATGACTATTAGCCAATAAGAATACCTAAAACGTCGACATACTTACTGACACGATGACATGTAGTCATGTAGACAATGACTATTACTCAATAAGAATACCTAAAACGTCGACATACTTACTGACACGATGACATGTAGTCATGTTGACAATGACTATTAGCCAATAAGGATACCTAAAACTTCGACATACTTACTGACACTGTCACATGTAGTCATGTTGACAATGACTAGTAGTCAATAAGAATACCTGAAACTTCGACATACTTCCTGACACTGTCACATGTAGTCAGGTTGACAATGACTATTAGCCAATAAGAATACCTCAAACTTCGACATACTTACTGACACTGTCATATGTAGTCATGTTGACAATGACTAGTAGTCAATAAGAATACCTGAAACGTCGACATACTTACTGATACTGTCACATGTAGTCATGTTGACAATGACTATTAGTCAATAAAAATACCTGAAACGTCGACATACTTACTGACACTGTCACATGTAGTCATGTTGACAATGACTAATAGCCACTAAGAATACCTGAAACTTCGACATACTTACTGACACTACCACATGTAGTCATGTTAACAATGACTATTAGCCAATAAGAATACCTAAAACTTCGACAGACTTACTGACACTACCACATGTAGTCATGTTAACAATGACTATTAGCCAATAAGAATACCTGAAACTTCGACATACTTACTGACACTGTCACATGTAGTCATGTTGACAATGACTCTTAGCCAATAAGAATACCTGAAACTTCGACATACTTACTGACACTACCACATGTAGTCATGTTAACAATGACTATTAGCCAATAAGAATACCTGAAACTTCGACATACTTATTGACACTACCACATGTAGTCATGTTAACAATGACTATTAGCCAATAAGAATACCTGAAACTTCGACATACTTACTGACACTGTCACATGTAGTCATGTTAACAATGACTATTAGCCAATAAGAAGACCTGAAACCTCGACAGACGTACTGACATTGTCACATGTAGTCATGTTGACAATGACTATTAGCCAATAAGGATACCTGAAACTTCGACATACTTACTGACACTGTCACATGTAGTCATGTTGACAATGACTATTAGCCAATAAGAATTCCTGAAACTTCGACATACTTACTGACACTGTCACATGTAGTCATGTTGACAATGACTATTAGCCAATAAGGATACCTAAAACTTCGACATACTTACTGACACTGTCACATGTAGTCATGTTGACAATGACTATTAGTCACTAAGAATACCTGAAACTTCGACATACTTACTGACACTGTCACATGTAGTCATGTTGACAATGACTATTAGCCAATAAGAATACTTGAAACTTCGACATACTTACTGACACTGTCACATGTAGTCATGTTGACAATGACTATTAGCCAATAAGAATTCCTGAAACTTCGACATACTTACTGACACTGTCACATGTAGTCATGTTGACAATGACTATTAGCCAATAAGAATTCCTGAAACTTCGACATACTTACTGACACTGTCACATGTAGTCATGTTGACAATGACTATTAGCCAATAAGAATACCTGAAACTTCGACATGCTTACTGACACTGTCACATGTAGTCATGTTGACAATGACTAATAGTCAATAAGAATACCTGAAACTTCGACATACTTCCTGACACTGTCACATGTAGTCATGTTGACAATGACTATTAGCCAATAAGAATACCTCAACCTTCGACATACTTACTGACACTGTCATATGTAGTCATGTTGACAATGACTAGTAGTCAATAAGAATACCTGAAACGTCGACATACTTACTGATACTGTCACATGTAGTCATGTTGACAATGACTATTAGCCAATAAGAATACCTCAACCTTCGACATACTTACTGACACTGTCATATGTAGTCATGTTGACAATGACTAGTAGTCAATAAGAATACCTGAAACGTCGACATACTTACTGATACTGTCACATGTAGTCATGTTGACAATGACTATTAGCCAATAAGAATACCTGAAATTCGACATACTTACTGACACTGTCACATGTAGTCATGTTGACAATGACTAGTAGTCAATAAGAATACCTGAAACTTCGACATACTTCCTGACACTGTCACATGTAGTCATGTTGACAATGACTATTAGCCAATAAGAATACCTCAACCTTCGACATACTTACTGACACTGTCATATGTAGTCATGTTGACAATGACTAGTAGTCAATAAGAATACCTGAAACGTCGACATACTTACTGATACTGTCACATGTAGTCATGTTGACAATGACTATTAGCCAATAAGAATACCTGAAACTTCGCCATACTGACACTATGACATGTAGTCATGTTAACAATGACTATTAGCCAATAAGAATACCTAAAACATCGACATACTTACTGACACGATGACATGTAGTCATGTTGACAATGACTATTTCTCAACAAGAATACCTAAAACTTCGACATACTGACACTGTCACATGTAGTCATGTTGACAATGACTATTAGCCAATAAGAATACCTGAAACTTCGACATACTTACTGACACTGTCACATGTAGTCATGTTGACAATGACTATTAGCCAATAAGAATTCCTGAAACTTCGACATACTTACTGACACTGTCACATGTAGTCATGTTGACAATGACTATTAGCCAATAAGAATTCCTGAAACTTCGACATACTTACTGACACTGTCACATGTAGTCATGTTGACAATGACTATTAGCCAATAAGAATACCTGAAACTTCGACATACTTACTGACACTGTCACATGTAGTCATGTTGACAATGACTATTAGCCAATAAGAATACCTGAGACTTCGACATACTTACTGACACTGTCACATGTAGTCATGTTGACAATGACTATTAGCCAATAAGAATTCCTGAAACTTCGACATACTTACTGACACTGTCACATGTAGTCATGTTGACAATGACTATTAGCCAATAAGGATACCTAAAACTTCGACATACTTACTGACACTGTCACATGTAGTCATGTTGACAATGACTATTAGCCAATAAGAATACCTGAATTTCGACATACTTACTGACACTGTCACATGTAGTCATGTTGACAATGACTAGTAGTCAATAAGAATACCTGAAACTTCGACATACTTCCTGACACTGTCACATGTAGTTATGTTGACAATGACTATTAGCCAATAAGAATGCCGCAAACTTCGACATACTTACTGACACTGTCACATGTAGTCATGTTGACAATGACTATTAGCCAATAAGAATTCCTGAAACTTCGACATACTTACTGACACTGTCACATGTAGTCATGTTGACAATGACTATTAGCCAATAAGGATACCTAAAACTTCGACATACTTACTGACACTGTCACATGTAGTCATGTTGACAATGACTATTAGCCAATAAGGATACCTAAAACTTCGACATACTTACTGACACTGTCACATGTAGTCATGTTGACAATGACTATTAGCCAATAAGAATTCCTGAAACTTCGACATACTTCCTGACACTGTCACATGTAGTCATGTTAACAATGACTATTAGCCAATAAGAATACCTAAAACGTCGACATACTTACTGACACGATGACATGTAGTCATGTTGACAATGACTATTACTCAATAAGAATACCTAAAACGTCGACATACTTACTGACACGATGACATGTAGTCATCTTGACAGTGACTATTAGCCAATAAGAATTCCTGAAACTTCGACATACTTCCTGACACTGTCACATGTAGTCATGTTGACAATGACTATTAGCCAATAAGAATACCTGAAACGTCGACATACTTGCTGATACTCTCACATGTAGTCATGTTGACAATGACTATTAGCCAATAAGAATACCTGAAACTTCGCCATACTGACACTATGACATGTAGTCATGTTAACAATGACTATTAGCCAATAAGAATACCTAAAACGTCGACATACTTACTGACACGATGACATGTAGTCATGTTGACAATGACTATTACTCAGTAAGTATACCTAAAACATCGACATACTTACTGACACGATGACATGCAGTCATGTTGACAATGACTATTAGCCAATAAGAATTCCTGAAACTTCGACATACTTCCTGACACTGTCACATGTAGTCATGTTGACAATGACTATTAGCCAATAAGAATACCTGAAACTTCGACATACTTATTGACACTGTCACATGTAGTCATGTTGACAATGACTATTAGCCAATAAGAATACCTGAAATTCGACATACTTACTGACACTGTCACATGTAGTCATGTTGACAATGACAAGTAGTCAATAAGAATACCTGAAACTTCGACATACTTCCTGACACTGTCACATGTAGTCATGTTGACAATGACTATTAGCCAATAAGAATACCTCAAACTTCGACATACTTACTGACACTGTCATATGTAGTCATGTTGACAATGACTAGTAGTCAATAAGAATACCTGAAACGTCGACATACTTACTGATACTGTCACATGTAGTCATGTTGACAATGACTATTAGCCAATAAGAATACCTGAAACTTCGCCATACTGACACTATGACATGTAGTCATGTTAACAATGACTATTAGCCAATAAGAATACCTAAAACGTCGACATACTTACTGACACGATGACATGTAGTCATGTAGACAATGACTATTACTCAATAAGAATACCTAAAACGTCGACATACTTACTGACACGATGACATGTAGTCATGTTGACAATGACTATTACCCAATAAGAATTCTTGAAACTTCGACATACTTCCTGACACTGTCACATGTAGTCATGTTGACAATGACTATTAGCCAATAAGGATACCTAAAACTTCGACATACTTACTGACACTGTCACATGTAGTCATGTTGACAATGACTATTAGTCAATAAGAATTCCTGAAACTTCGACATGCTTCCTGACACTGTCACATGTAGTCATGTTGACAATGACTATTAGCCAATAAGAATACCTGAAACGTCGACATACTTGCTGATACTCTCACATGTAGTCATGTTGACAATGACTATTAGCCAATAAGAATACCTGAAACTTCGCCATACTGACACTATGACATGTAGTCATGTTAACAATGACTATTAGCCAATAAGAATACCTAAAACGTCGACATACTTACTGACACGATGACATGTAGTCATGTTGACAATGACTATTACTCAGTAAGAATACCTAAAACATCGACATACTTACTGACACGATGACATGTAGTCATGTTGACAATGACTATTAGCCAATAAGAATTCCTGAAACTTCGACATACTTCCTGACACTGTCACATGTAGTCATGTTAACAATGACTATTAGCCAATAAGAATACCTGAAACTTCGACATACTTACTGACACTGTCACATGTAGTCATGTTGACAATGACTATTAGCCAATAAGAATTCCTGAAACTTCGACATACTTACTGACACTGTCACATGTAGTCATGTTGACAATGACTATTAGCCAATAAGAATACCTGAAACTTCGACATACTTACTGACACTGTCACATGTAGTCATGTTGACAATGACTATTAGCCAATAAGAATACCTGAGACTTCGACATACTTACTGACACTGTCACATGTAGTCATGTTGACAATGACTATTAGCCAATAAGAATTCCTGAAACTTCGACATACTTACTGACACTGTCACATGTAGTCATGTTGACAATGACTATTAGCCAATAAGGATACCTAAAACTTCGACATACTTACTGACACTGTCACATGTAGTCATGTTGACAATGACTATTAGCCAATAAGAATACCTGAATTTCGACATACTTACTGACACTGTCACATGTAGTCATGTTGACAATGACTAGTAGTCAATAAGAATACCTGAAACTTCGACATACTTCCTGACACTGTCACATGTAGTTATGTTGACAATGACTATTAGCCAATAAGAATGCCGCAAACTTCGACATACTTACTGACACTGTCATATGTAGTCATGTTGACAATGACTAGTAGTCAATAAGAATACCTGAAACGTCGACATACTTACTGATACTGTCACATGTAGTCATGTTGACAATGACTATTAGCCAATAAGAATACCTGAAACTTCGCCATACTGACACTATGACATGTAGTCATGTTAACAATGACTATTAGCCAATAAGAATACCTAAAACGTCGACATACTTACTGACACGATGACATGTAGTCATGTTGACAATGACTATTAGACAATAAGAATACCTGAAATTTCGACATACTTACTGACACTGTCACATGTAGTCATGTTAACAATGACTATTATACGGATTTTTAATATTTTAATATTGCCATTATCAATTACGTTGTTGTTGTTTTGAATTAAGCACAAAGCTACACAATGAGCTATCTGTGCTCTGCCCACCATGGGTATCGAAACCCGGTTTTTAGCGTTGTAAATCCGCATACATACCGCTGAGCCACTAGGGGGCTATCAATTACGTCTTCTGTGTATAACGTAACTTCACACATTCATCAGTATTATCATATCCAGTCAAGACAACGATTTTTTTTTTGATATAAAATCACTTGACACTTGAACCGGTTAGCTACATTGCATAACCAGTCTCTGGCTGGTATGATATATATCATATATAGCACCCTACTTATTTAACATGTTAATCCATATTATAACCAACTGTACGAGCAACACTCGAAACACATTTACTTTCTATAAGATTCGACACCCATACAAACTTCTTTGGTTAATGTGTCTCTAAAATGATGTATTAATAATAACGCAGCACTTTAACACGTTTATTAACTGTTAGAAGACAACACTTTAACACGTTTATTCATGTAACACTGTAGTAACTAAAACTACTGTAATTTCTTTCTTTCTACAATAACCATTTTAATATGCTTCTCCATACTGAAATGTTGGTACTTACACTGTAATTGTTACATTCTATTAACTGTTAGAACACAACACTTTAACACGTTTATTCATGTAACACTGTAGTAACTAAAACTACTGTAATTTCTTTCTTTCTACAATAACCATTTTAATATGCTTCTCCATACTGAAATGTTGGTACTTACACTGTAATTGTTACATTCTATTAACTGTTAGAACACAACACTTTAACATTCTCGTCAATATAAGTGTTTTACTTAACACTACAATACTTTCTTTCTTCAACAATGCAGCGTTTTAACATGTTTATTCATACTGAAATATTGGTATGCTAATAATGTGATGGTTTCATTCTCTTAATAATAAAAAATAACACTTTAACGTAGTATTATTGTATTTAAGTGATATATTCGTTACACAGTAAGCTAGAACTTTAATAAGGTTATCATTATCACAGTATTTTAAGTAAGAGATCGCCAAGTCCAGTGATGAAAAGTGATACGAAGGTATCTAAACTTTTGTGAACAATTTTGAGGAATGAAATACATGAATATTTTATTGCTAAGTCATGAAAAGGTCATTGGCTAAGTCCCATTAATAAGCAGCAATAAAGTTTTTACCATATGCGAAACGCTTACAAGTTTTACAGAGTTAAAGTGAGCTATAAAACCGTAACGTTGTTTTTATTTAGATAAACGGCTATGTGCTGTGACCAGAATAATAAAACAGCAAACGCTCATGAACTTACCTCTTACCTATTTGATCTCTTCATCAAGTGTACGTTTTCGGAATAGATAAAACAGCAAACACATCCGTCAGTCCATCCTAATTTGGCTAAAAACACGTATTTCTTAAAGGCCTATTTGTAAAGATCGCTGGTTGGTCGGTTTATTTAACGTTGTGAAGTCCATTGAAAACCAACTAGAATTAGACTTTACTGAGTGTCTCTTATAAATGTAAATATTAATTAATATTGTTTGTTTGTTTTGGAATTTGGTGCAAAGCTACACGAAGGCTATCGGCGCTAGCCGTCCCTAATTTAGCAGTGTAAGACTAGAGAGAAGGCAGCTAGTCATCACCACCCACCGCCAACTCTTGAGCTACTCTTTTACCAACGAATAGTGGGATTGACCGTAACGTTACAACGCCCCCATGGCTGAAAGTGCAAGCATGTTTGGTGTGACGGGGATTAGAACCCATAACCCTCAAATTACGAGTCGAATGCTTTAACCCACCTGGCTCTGCCGGCCCTAATTAGTATTAAATTATAATCAAAGGAAGTTACCTCTAAACATCAGATCTAAAAATCAACCCAATAATAAATGTAGCTAATTAAATTGTTCTTATACTATTGCTTATAAGCATTAAATTCATTGTTTCATCTGTTGGATACCCTCAATGTTAACAATATTTTCGGTCATAATCCCAATATAATACAACAATCAAGCAACAGAAGCGAGCAAAGCATCTTAAGGTTTACTTGGTTGATTTCAACTGTCTGATAAGCCTATCCAACATAAACATTGAATGGTTGTTTTCTATCCATGAAAACAGATTATTTGTACATTGTACTTATTGTAACCTATCTCTTTAATATCACACATTCTTTTCTTACATTCTTCGTGCCATGTTTAATATAAATTGTATTATTTTCGTTAAGTTGGGTTGATTTTTAGATCTGATGTTTAGAGGTAACTTCCTTTGATGAGAATTTAATATTAATTAGGGCCGGCAGAGCCAGGTGGGTTAAGGCGTTCGACTCGTAATCTGAGGGTCATGGGTTCGAATCCCCGTCACATCAAACATGCTTGCACTTTCAACCGTGGGAGCGTTATAACGTGACGGTCAATCCCACTATTCGTTGGTGAAAGAGTAGCTCAAGAGTTGGCGGTGGGTGGTGATGACTAGCTGCCTTCTCTCTAGTCTTACACTGCTAAATTAGGGACGGCCTGCGCCGATAGCCCTCGTGTAGCTTTGCGCGAAATTCAAAAACAAATCAAACCACGAAGGAGAGAATTTCCCACAATTCACGAAGGACTAGTGCTGAAATATGAAGAGACGTTTATTAATTAAAATTAATGATGTCCCAGTCACCTTTAGGCTTACATTATTTGCTTGGCCGTTTCCGTGTAGTTAGGGTTATCGCATACTTGTTGTTAATGAGAGAAAACATGCAGGGCTCAGTTATTGAACTTGATGAAGGATTCACTTACAGAGTAATGAAAGTAAGTAATTTATCACCTCGTTGAGATGTCTAAGAACAAAGAAAAAAACAAGTGATGTGATTAACTTCTGGATTAGTGGCGACTCTTTCAACTTAATCAATAGCTGTAAGGAAAACCTTTAACAAAGTTTGTCTTCATTTTTGTAAAACATTTTTCCGATTATCGGATTTCTTTCATTAACTGAGCTGTTCGGATTAATCAAAACCTCTACTGAAGCTATAACATAAAACCACTGAAAGAAAACAACATTAAATATAAACTATTTTATTTGAAATGTTCAACTTTACTCTCTCCGCCGCTGATTTTGTGTTTGTCAGAAAGACTTCTAAAAAACGGCTCAATGGATTCGAACGAAAACTGGTACATATTTGAATTATGATCTAACTTAAAAGTACTTAATTTGTAAAGCATCAACATCAAAGATCAAGGTCACTATTATACAAAACATTTTGTTTTTTAATTTTGCGCAAAGCTACTCGAGAGCTATCTGCGCTAGCCGTCCCTAATTTAGCAGTGTAAGACTAGAGGTAAGGCATCTAGTCATCACCACTCACCGCCAACTCTTGAGCTAGTCTTTTATCAAGAAATAGTGGGACTAGCCGTAAGATTATAACACCCCCACGGCTGAAAGAACGAGCATGTTTGGTGTGACGGGGATTCGAACCCGCGACTTTCGGATTACGAGTCGAGTGCGTTAACCGCTATCCATTAACAGGAGAGCCAATTTTTCTTACTATTTTTACTCTATTTCTCAGTTTAAAATATTACTGGATTTTGACTAAACTTGGTGGACATATACAGAATATTATTCATCATTACCTTCTCCAAAATGATTTGTGTCAGTTGATAACAATGGACGTACGGACGCATTTTCGTATTTTATAAGAGCCGAATATGGTCAACGCTACATGGCGGGGCTTTTTATAAAAATTATATTATGGTTCATTTTTTAAATAAAATATTGGGTTAACTATTCTTATAACTTTTCAACACCTTTTTTTCATATATTTCATGGTTTAAATTATTCAAAACCTTCACTACAGTTGAGTAGTATTTTTTAAGTTTCATTTGTTGTGAACTGTCAAGTGGTACAACATTCGTGACTAATGATAGGCAGTTCTACTGTCTGGCAAGAGATCAAAGAAAATGTCAAATTACCGACAATCTGTCTCGAACTGATAAACCACTGACAACAAGAAACCTTCGTTTGAGGCTCTTAGATATTTGTGTGAAAATATTTTATTGGTATTCTCTGAAAATAGATTAGCCTGACCTGAAGCCGTTACTTCAGTGCCTCATTTTTAAATTTGTTTTGTTGCGAAAGCCGTATGTTCTATTTTGAAACTCGTAAAAACTAAGCACCGTAAGTAATATTTATAATAAAACTATGTGTAAAACACGCTGCTCTGCCGTTATTATTCGTCCTATATTTTAAGCGCATGCCCAGTAATCAGATCTTATAACGAAAGTTAGAATCTCTCTTTTTCCAGCTGAAATAAACGTTCTTTCTATATTTATTTTGCCATTTCAATTGTATTTAGATATAATAATAAAATCATGGATGTTCAGAAACCGACAGAACCGTCTTCGCTCTGCTTTTGGATTATTTTAATCTAAGGTGTGAAATAGAAATAAGAACAAAACGAAAATTAATATAAAAATATCTTGATAGTATTATTTTAAGTTATACTTGCGCGATAATTAAAACGCAGGACAATTTATTTGCCGGTAAAAAGCTGAATAAAATATTAAATGGAGGGTAAGCAAAACAGCGTCTGTGCCAGACGGAGGAAAGGAACAATATGTACGCTGTCGTCCGATTGACTGAACGTCTGTGACAAAATTCGAGCATTTATCTCTGTCAGTGGTTGCTACACAGATACAACTTCCAAGCGTGCTACGTGTACCCAATACACAGACCTTGCCTTTAGGTATTTATTAAAGAATACTTTCTCTGAACTTGCAATATGTCTTCAAATTAAAAAAAGTTCTTTTGATCAAAATTAACATTAATTACGTTAAACGATATGTATTCTTGTCGCAATAATGTGCACAAGTGAACCTAATATTAAATTTGTTCGATTTCTTTTGAATTTCGCTCAAAGCTACACGAGAGCTATCTGCGCTGGATATTCCTAATTTAGCAGTGTAGGACTAGAGAGAAGGCTGCTAGTCATCACCACCCAACGCCAACTCTTGGACTACTCTTTTACCAACGAATAATGGGATTGACCGTCACATTGTAACGCCCTCGCGGCTGAAATGGCGAGCATATGACGGAGATTCGAACTCGTGACCCTCATATTACGAGTCAAACGCCCTAATCACCTGGCCATGTCGGGCTATACTGATATTAAGTATCTTAAGTGATGTATATTCTTGCCGAAATAATATGCACAAGTGAACCTTAAAAAAAAAAAAGACTAAACTTTCTTATCATAAATTGGGCCGTTAGTGACCTGATAGCTCTTGTTCTGCTACCATTAAAAACAGTAGGAATCGAAAATCATTTTGTGATGTTTTGAACCTTGGGATCACGAGTACCAACTTTCAGACATACCATCCGTAACCGCAGATCCCTTCTCTATATACTGTGACATTTTGGAGTTAATACCTCTCTGGTCCATGCTCGTCAGTGGGCTCTGATATCTTAAACCTCGAAATCAGAAGCACCAACTATTTTCACGTGTGGCCTTCAATGGCTTCCTTAAACTGTAACAACTTCATGTAACTAACAGGATCAAATTGTCGATAGATCACTTCTCTGACCTCTTTAATCTCGAGGTTACAGGTATCTAAATCCAAACTATAAACTATTACATCTTCAAGTCACTAACTCCACGATCCATGCAGGTTCGTCAATGGGACACTTCTCTGATTTCCTTAGGCCCGAAATGGCCAAGCGTGTTAAGGTGTTCGATTCGAGGGTCGCGGGTTCGAATCCCGGTCGCACCCAACATGCTCGCCCTTTCAGCCGTGGAGCGTTATTATGTGATAGTCAGTCCCATTATTCGTTGGTAAAAGAGTAGCCCAAGAATTGGCGGTGGGTGATGATGACTAGCTGCCTTCCCTCTAGTCTTACACTGTTAAATTTAGGACGGCTAGCGCAGATAGCCCTCGAGTAGCTTTGCACAAAATTCAAAAGAAACAAACAAACAAACTGATTTCTTTAACTTCGAGGTTATACAAGAATCTACATCCAAACTATAAACTATTACATCATCAAGTCACTAACTCCACAATCCACGTAGGTTCATCAATGGGCCAATTCTCTGACCTATTTAACCTCGCACAAAACAGATTGTCCATTTGTAAATTTTAACCTTTAGGTCACAAGTACTCTAATCCAAACACTTTTTGTTAAATCCTCAGGTAAATAGCGACAGCATTGATATTTTCTACTGATTTTATGTGATCTGTTAAACTTTGAGGTAATTAGCAAAAGGTTTGGCCATTTGATTTATATGGATGGATATCTGGTCAGGTATGATATGTTCCAGATGTGCATTACTAATCATCTTAACATTTCGTCTTATTATGCAAGAAGCTCCCTGATTTTTAAACCTTGGAGTCACACTGGTGATAAAAGAAAATCAAAATGAGAGTCATGAATTGTGCATTTAGTCATTGTATGTATTCTACCCAAGTTTGCCCCCAGTAGCACAGCGGTATATCTGCGAACTTAAAACGCTAAAAACCAGGTTTCGATACCTGTGGTGGGCAGAGCACAGATTGCCCATTGTGTAGTTTTGTGCTTAATTACAAACAACCAACCTTGCACGTTTAAAGATTTCTACATAGGAGCTCTCCTATGAATTTGTTACATAAAGATGAATGAAATAAGAAAAACATAAATTATTTTTTTCCGGATCACGTGAGGTTAGCGAAACGGAACGTGTTTCTAAATTTTTGTAGTTTGTGTCACCCTTGCCTGGAAACAAAAAACTATTTTGTTCCATACTTTGGAGCTTTCTGTGCGTTATTAGAGTAACAGACAAATCACTCTCTTCGATTAGAGTACCTCAAAAACTGGTTCAGGGGGTTGCTAACTAGCTGTGATCTTTCTAGTCTATTAGCTCAAAATTAGGGACTGATAGCACAGATAGCTCGTGTTTTGTAAAAGTACTTACGAGTGAGTTTAATTATATAAGCCAATGTCATTGGAAAATGAACATCTAGATAAACTAAGAAACTAATAATGCATAAATATTAACAACAGAATAACATCTGTCTCAGCTCAAAGCATTGGTTCATTTATGTGATTAAGGCACTCGACTCGTAATGAGAGGGTCGGGGGTTCGAATCCCGTCACACCAAACATACTCGCCCTTTCAGCCGTGGGGACGTTATAATGTGACGGTCAATCCACTATTCGTTGGTAAAAGAGTATCCAAAGAGTTGGCGGTGATGAAAAGCTGTCTTCCCTCTAGTCTTCCACTGCTAAATTAGGGACGGCTAGAGCAGATAGCCCCCATGTAGCTTTGCGCGAAATTCAAAACAAACCAAACCAAACCTTTATGCGGTTATTTAGTAATTAGCTATCGATTTTGGCTTTCCATTAAATGGTACCAACAGGCTTTGTATCGCAAACGTGAGTCAGTATATTCAAAGTGCAGGTCATGAATAATCAATAACAGAACCTCGAGCAAGACTGTGAATAGCTTCGTAGGTGTTTATAGCACTGCGGGCCAGTTTATGATATATTTACACACCGGAGTCGAAGCGTATATTTAGTGTTGCATCTCAGTTGTTGTTGAATCTTTTACAATGCAGTGTAGTAGGTGATCATAATTATACAAGAAATCATTACGAAAACTAATTTTTTTATCCTAAATATAATCTACACGTGAGAGAGAGAGACAGAACAAACATCAAGAGTACTTGATCAGCACCTTAGCCACAGTTGTGAAGGAACATGTGAGAGTCAGGAAACAGTTTCGTATGAAATAGAGCGTTCATTCTTCTTTATTTGTGTGTGATTCGTGTAGCAGATCTGGGATTCTGTTATCGACTGCTCTGGTTCCTTCTCCTGACATTAATATATATATATATATATAACAAAATGGGAAACGCCAACGCAAGTCAGCTTGTTGTGAAGTTATCCGTGTGGAACTCTGCAGTATAAAAATATTTTTCTCCTCTGAAGTCCAGACTTTCACGCTTCAACAATGATAACAATGATAAATTAAGACACTTCACATCCGGCCACCAAGTGGCTACAACGAAGAAAAGATGATTTCTGTTAAATCCGCCAGGTGAAATGATTTTACTCCAATTACAACAACTGTTCATGGCAATATGTTGCTTTTTCTGTTCTAAAGCTTGTTTGTTTGTTTGTTTGAAAATTTCGCGCAAAGCTACACGAGGGCTATCTGTGCTAGCCGTCCCTAATTTAGCAGTGTAAGACTAGAAGGAAGGCAGCTAGTCATCACCACCCACCGCCAACTCTTGGGCTACTCTTTACCAACGAATAGTGGGATTGACCGTCACATTATACACCCCCACGGCTGGGAGGGAGGGCGAGCATGTTTAGCGCGACGCGGGCGCGAACCCGCGACCCTCGGATTACGAGTCGCACGCCTTACGCGCTAGGCCATGCCGGGCCTGTTGTAAAGCACAAAACTAGCTACGCAGTAGGCTATCTCTCCTCTGCCCATCGCGGGGATCAAAATCCGATTTCAGAGTTATGCGCCTACTGGCAATTTGTTGCTTGTATACTTCATTCAGATATGTTACTTAAGCATGATATTATATCATATTTAAAATGATATTGTTGTTTTTTTTACATATTTTATTGTTTCCAAAGTGCACGTTACATTTGAACATCTTAATTATGAGATGACGGTAAAGTAACCCCAAACATTTAGCAGCATTATTCAATTTTTTTTCCACATTTTTACTAAAATTTTCTAATCTATATTTGTTTCTTTTTATGGCGGCAGAACAGGCGTAATGTTAAAAACGTTTAGAGTTCAAACTCATGTCAATACGATTTATTGATTATTTGGACAACGATTCATGTGTGTCAGAATAACACGCATTAAATAAAACTGTCTCCCTTCTAATAGCACAGCGGTATGTCTGCAGAATCCGGGTTTCGATACTCATAATAGGCAAAGAACAGAGCTCATTTTGTAGCTTTGTGCTTAATTTCAAACAAACACATAAACTAAATGGAACTGAAATAAACATTTGATGCGAAAAGTCATATCACATTTAGATAATTTTATATAAACAATTAACGTTGTGGGATAGTAAGTCGATTTTTTTTAAATATTGGGGTTTAGCAGTTTTCATTATTGCTTTAATCACTTGGAATTAATTAATTAATTAATTTTACAAAAACAAAATCATGTTAATACTTTAAAAAAATTATTCTGTCTAACGACGCCCTTTCCTGCTTTGGGTCAGCAGCTTGTAACAATAAAATGTGGGGTTCGATTTATGTTGGTAGAGAAAGCCTAAATAGCCTGTTTTGTAGACTTGCGCTGAGAAAATCAATAACAATGAAACTACACATGGAGTGTAGTAGAATTAGCTAGAGTTTTAGATTTAAAATATTACTGTATTTCATCTTTCACTGGCAGTGTAAAGTTTTATCATGTTGTCAACTGTTTGTTTCTTGTTTTGAGCTAAATTAGCATAACACATTTATTGCTGTTGTTTTCCATTCTCACAGTGATAGCGCAAGACTAAAATTGATCTATAAATAATTTATGTATTCTAATTACCCAACAAATAAACAATATTTATTCTCAACACTAAACTTCTGTAATCTCAAATATGTATATATACTAAAAAATAAAAAAACACACCTCTCACAACTAAGTGAGTGCACATGTCAATAACAGTGTACTGAAGGCTCAGAAACTTAGTGTTGCAGACTACATATGAAAGTTAACACTACGAGTGTCATGTTGAAAGGTTACATTATAAATTAAACATGGAAGCTAATATCTTAGTTGAGAGGTTGATAATAAATTGACAGGCAATGATTTGTAAGTATAACGAAGTGGTTTATTTTGGAGTAACATACTGCATGTTTCGATAGAGAGAAAACAAATCAGTGTGCCTTCGAAACGTCTAGTATGCTTCTCCAAAAATAAAACACTTCATTATGATTAAAAATCGTAGTTTGCTAATTTGTTATTATATCAGCCTAATGTGCTTACATACTTAAGTTGAAAGCTATAATTGTAAGTTAAATGTAACACCCAGCATTATAGATATCAAGTTGGAAGGTCACCTCTCAGACCACACTGGAAATATAAGTCAGACGTCTACTTTTATTATATGAAGTGTTGCAAACAGAACGGTAAACCTGATATCATGAACACTACGAGCTCAGCTAATACTTTAAATTGTACGTCAGACGTGGTTCGGATGTGATGATTTTCCGACGATTTTAGTAAAAGTAAACATACTGACTAAAGATGTAATAACACGAAAAAGGAAAAAACTTCCAAGAAACAGTGAAGTGTATAAAATCAAAGAACTAGTTAAACATAAGACCCACTCTGAGTCGTCAGTTTAGGTTTGCTTGGTATTAAAGCTACACAATGGGATATTGGTGCTCTGCCCATCACGGGTATCGAAATCCAATTTCTAGAGGTGGGGGCCATCAGTTTGGGAATTCTATGTGTATCTATAAATATTTTAAAACAATATTTCGTTTGGATGTTAACTATATAAGTATACAAAAACAATATATACCTTGGATATTAACTATACATCTATAAATATATAAAAACAATATCTAGCTTGGATATTCACTATATAAGTATATAACAACAGAGTCTAGCTTGAATATTCACTATATAAGTATATAAAAACAATATCTAGCTTGGATATTCACTATATAAGTATATAAAAACAATATCTAGTTTGGATATTAACTATATAAGTATATAAAAAATATCTAGCTTGGATATTCACTATATAAGTATATAAAAACAATATCTAGCTTGGATATTAACTATATAAGTATATAAAAACAATATCTAGCTTGGATATTAACTATACATCTATAAATATATAAAAACAATATCTAGCTTGGATATTCACTATATAAGTATATAACAACAGAGTCTAGCTTGAATATTCACTATATAAGTATATAAAAACAATATCTAGTTTGGATATTCACTATATAAGTATATAAAAACAATATCTAGTTTGGATATTAACTATATAAGTATACAAAAAAATATCTAGCTTGGATATTCACTATATAAGTATATAAAAACAATATCTAGCTTGGATATTCACTATATAAGTATATAAAAACAATATCTAGTTTGGATATTAACTATATAAGTATATAAAAACAATATCTAGCTTGGATTTTCACTATATAAGTATATAAAAACAATATCTAGCTTGGATTTTCACTATATAAGTATATAAAAACAATATCTAGCTTGGATTTTCACTATATAAGTATATAAAAACAATATCTAGCTTGGATATTCATTATATAAGTATATAAAAACAATATTTAGTTTGGATATTCACTATATAAGTATATAAAAACAATATCTAGCTTGGATTTTCACTATATAAGTATATAAAAACAATATCTAGCTTGGTATTCACTATATAAGTATATAAAAAATATCTAGCTTGGATATTCACTATATAAGTATATAAAACAATATGTAGTTTGGATATTAACTATATAAGTATATAAAAACAATATCTAGCTTGGATATTCACTATATAAGTATATAAAAACAATATCTAGCTTGGATATTCACTATATAAGTATATAAAAACAATATGTAGTTTGGATATTAACTATATAAGTATATAAAAACAATATCTAGCTTGGATTTTCACTATATAAGTATATAAAAACAATATCTAGCTTGGATTTTCACTATATAAGTATATAAAAACAATATCTAGCTTGGATTTTCACTATATAAGTATATAAAAACAATATCTAGCTTGGATATTCATTATATAAGTATATAAAAACAATATTTAGTTTGGATATTCACTATATAAGTATATAAAAACAATATCTAGCTTGGATTTTCACTATATAAGTATATAAAAACAATATCTAGCTTGGTATTCACTATATAAGTATATAAAAAATATCTAGCTTGGATATTCACTATATAAGTATATAAAACAATATGTAGTTTGGATATTAACTATATAAGTATATAAAAACAATATCTAGCTTGGATATTCACTATATAAGTATATAAAAACAATATCTAGCTTGGATATTCACTATATAAGTATATAAAAACAATATGTAGTTTGGATATTAACTATATAAGTATATAAAAACAATATCTAGCTTGGATTTTCACTATATAAGTATATAAAAACAATATCTAGCTTGGATATTCACTATATAAGTATATAAAAACAATATCTAGCTTGGATATTCACTATATAAGTATATAAAAACAATATGTAGTTTGGATATTAACTATATAAGTATATAAAAACAATATCTAGCTTGGATATTCACTATATAAGTATATAAAAACAATATCTAGCTTGGATATTCACTATATAAGTATATAAAAACAATATCTAGCTTGGATATTCACTATATAAGTATATAAAAAATATCTAGCTTGGATATTCACTATATAAGTATATAACAACAGTGTCTAGCTTGGATATTCACTATATAAGTATATAAAAACAATATCTAGCTTGGATATTCACTATATAAGTATATAAAAACAATATCTAGCTTGGATATTCATTATATAAGTATATAAAAACAATATTTAGTTTGGATATTCACTATATAAGTATATAAAAACAATATCTAGCTTGGATTTTCACTATATAAGTATATAAAAACAATATCTAGCTTGGATATTCATTATATATAGTATATAAAAAACAATATCTAGCTTGGATATTCACTATATAAGTATATAAAACAATATCTAGCTTGGATATTCACTATATAAGTATATAAAACAATATCTAGCTTGGATATTCATTATATAAGTATATAAAAACAATATCTAGCTTGGATATTCACTATATAAGTATATAAAAACAATATCTAGCTTGGATATTCACTATATAAGTATATAAAAACAATATCTAGCTTGGATATTCACTATATAAGTATATAAAAACAATATCTAGCTTGGATATTAACGATGATCATCCGGAAGGAGCAAAATAGACGGACAGAAGTATAGACGGACAGAAGTATAGACGGATAGATTTAGTACAATGTTTATAAGTAGATAACCATGTTATCCAGTTTGAAGTTCCAGCTTTCCGTAACCAGTACAGCACGTGTAAACTTTATTGGAAGCCTGGAAGTAATTAACCCACTCAACTTCTCCCATTCTGACTTTATTCGAAATGTTCATCAGCTTTGATGCTGAGGAAGACGAACCCTAAACTACTTCCCCAACTAAAACGAAGAATGGGACATCCAATACATGATATCTAACGTTCAGATGAAACGACACCAATAAATTTCCTTTAATTACGCTCAGACTCAAAAAGAGAAATTCTAGTTTAGGTAAAGGACGAAAATTATGTGTTTGTAGGTGCGCATATTTACGAGGGGGAACGAAAACGCTGTAGATATACTTATGTGCATATTTAATTGTGGAACAAACAAGAATATGAATCTTAAGTAATGTTTTAAAGTTATTTATATATTGCGTTTGTTTGTTTTTATTGTTTCTTTTGAAGTAGTTTCTTCCTGCAGAATTAGGCTTACAAGATATCAAGCAGTGCTAACAATGTCAGTCAACTACTGCTAAAACAACCTTGCAAGTTAGCGCAAAAAATCAGTAGTAATAAGTCCGACATGAATCAAATATAACTAATGTCTGTATAGTTCTGATATTTATTAGAACATATGCAGGACTCTAAAACATATAAAGATCCATCATTAGTTTTACTAAAAATATCAAATGGTATTCTATAAAAACAAGTTCTACACGTTTTCTATAGAAAGAACTCGTAAATTACATTTAGAAAAGCGAGTTAGTTTTCTCTAGCTATTCTGAACGCTTCTGAAGACATTCCATAATAAAGCAGTCACAATGAACTTCTAAAGACATTCCATAATAAAGCAGTCACAATGAACTTCTAAAGACATTCCATAATAAAGCAGTCACAATGAACTTCTAAAGACATTCCATAATAAAGCAGTCACAATGAACTTCTAAAGACATTTCATAATAAAGCAGTCACAATGAACTTCTAAAGACATTCCATAATAAAGCAGTCACAATGAACTTCTAAAGACATTCCATAATAAAGTAGTCACAATGAACTTCTAAAGACATTCCATAATAAAGCAGTCACAATGAACTTCTAAAGACATTCCATAATAAAGCAGTCACAATGAACTTCTAAAGACATTTCATAATAAAGCAGTCACAATGAACTTCTAAAGACATTTCAATATCATGGTATTTTATAAGAATATTAATGCTTTCCTGAACACTCTCTGAGATAAATTGACATGATTTATTATGAAAATGTGGTCACATTTTTAAGTTTCCTGAACACATCTCTTTCTGCTTTTCAGTGCTATTTAAAACTAAAACATCTGTTTCCTCTCTTGTTGTTACATCTCCACATATTAGTAATATTTATTTCCAGAAAACAATGAACGCAATGTACACAGAAAACACAAAACTAAACAGTTTCCCACCCAGTCCAGAAATTAAGAATAAATTCGTGATAAGTATTAACTTTCCAATAAAAATTATACAACTATAACTAATTAGTACTTACAGTCATGTGAAAAAGTTAAGACACCCTATGAAAGCCTGTGTATTTTTGTAACATTTTTTGATATATAGATATTTAATCTCAATTTCAACAATACTGAGAGATTATAGGAATATAACTAAATAATTAAAACTGGAGAAAAGACTTTTCAAGATCTGTATCTGTAATTCTACAAAAATGCACATTCTAACTGAGGAAAATGTTAGGACACCTTACCCACTCCACAATGCAGAATTCTTTCAGCTGTGAGATGTTTGAGGGGTTTGTTGCATGTACAGCCCGTTTCAAGTCACCCCACAGTATCTCAATGGAATTAAGATCTGGGCTTTGACTCGGCCATTCCAGGACTCTCCATTTCTTAGTTTTCAGCCAGTCCTTGATGGATTTACTGGTATGTTTTGGGTCATTGTCGTGTTGCAGGGTCCAGGTCCGCTTCAGCTTTACTTTTCTTACAGATGGTCTCACATGATCCTCAAGCACCCTCTGATACATGGTAGAATTTATGGTGGGTTCTATGATTATGAGCTGTCCAGCAAAGCAGCCCCAAACCATGACACTTCCACCTCCATGCACCACAGTTGGTATGAGGTTCTTTTCCTGGGATGCTGTGTTTGGTTTACGCCAAGCATATCCTCTGTTCTGGTGTTCAAATAATTCAATGTTGCCTGATCTGTCCAAAGAACATTATTTCAGAAGTCCTGGTCTTTGTCTACATTCTCTCTGGCAAACTTCAGTCTGGCCTTGATGTTTCTCTTAGAGAGCAAAGGTTTCTTCCTTGCGCACCTCCCATGCAAGTTAAACTGTGCAGTCTCTTTCTGATTGTAGAGGCATGCACTTTCACATCAACAGTAGCCAGAGCCTGCTGTAGGTCCCGTGATGACATGTTAGGGTGTTTGGAGACCTCTTTTAGAGTCTTGCGGTCTGCTCTCGGGGTGAACTTGCTTGGACGACCAGACCTGGGCATGTTGGCAGTTGTTTTGAAAGCCCTCCACTTGTTGACTATTTTCCGGACAGTGAAATGGCTGATTTCAAAATCTTTTGGGATCTTTTTAAAACCCTTACCAGACTCATAAGCTGCTACAATTTTTTCTTAAGGCCTCAGACAGCTCTTTTGCTCTCACCATGGTGCTCACTCTCACTTCAACAGTCAGGAGCACACCAAACTAAATGTCTCAGGTTTAAATAGGGCAAGCCTCATTCAAAATGTTGAGTAACGATCTTCTAATCATGTGCACCTGGTGTGATACACCTGTGTGTGAGTTGAGCCATTTTAAGTGGGAATAAATGTGGGGGTGTCCTAACTTTTTCCTCAGTTAGAACATGCATTTTTCTAGAATTACATTTACAGAAAATCTTGAAAAGTCTTTTCTTCGGTTTTAATTGTTTAGTTATATTCCTATAATCTCTCAGTATTTTAAATATTAAGATTAAATATTATATATACAAATACGTTACAAAAATACACAGGCTTTTATAGGGTGTCCTAACTTTCTCACATGACTGTATCTATTCTCAAGATGCTGGTTTCGGTATTAGCCACTTTAAAATAACGTACAGTAAAAAGTTTCGAACGTCTTCATTTAAAGAATATAACATATAGTGCATGATATTGAACACTCAGACTAAAAAACACTATACCAGTAGTCTTCAGAATAGATTTTTACTTCAACTGGGTTTTTTGTCATCATAAATAAATAGTTCTTAATTAAGTCTATAAAGATCAAAGAACGCTATTAAATTTCTATATCACTTTATAAAATTCTACAAATTTTCTAATCACATTTCTGTAAATATATCTTTACTCTTACCAAGAAATTTAACATTAACTCTTAAAACAATCACCTGTTTCTCTGTAACTACTTACCCCCTACTACCTGACATCATCTGAACTTTTATTATAATAATTACCAACTCCACCTCTATAACTACTTATACTCTACTATCTAAACTAATAATCTCTACTGTTATAAAAATAATTACCAACTCCACCTCTGTAACAACTTATTCTCCGCTATGAAATATCATCCTCTCTACGGTTATTATAATAATCACAAGCTCCACCTCTCTAACTACTTATACTCTACTATATTACATCTTCATCGCAATTGTTATTATAATAATCACCAGCTTCACCTTTGTAACAGCTTCTAATCTACTATATAACATCATCATTGCTACTGTTATTATAATTGTCACTAGCTTTATCTCTGTAACTACTTATACTCTACAATCTAAACACACCATCTCTACTTTTATTATAATAATCACCAGCTCTCCTCTAAAACAACATATACTCTACTATCTAAGATCATCAACATTACTGTTATTATAATAATCATTAGCTCCACCTCTGTAAGTACTTACACTCTACTAACTAACATCTTTATCGATACTGTTATTATAATGTGATGTCATCACCTCCGCAGCGCTGTGAGTACTTCTCCACTCTACTCTCTTACATCTTTATTATCGATCCTCTGTGGTGTTATTATAATAATCACGCACTCCACCTCTGTGTAGTGCTTACGCTCTGCTATCTAACGTCTTTATCGATGCTGTTATTATAATGATCATCGCCTCCACCTTCTGTAAGTACTTGCACTCTACTATCTAACGTCTTTATCGCTGCTGTTGTGTATAATAAATCACCAACTCTCCACCTCTGTGAGTACTTTACACTCTGTTATCTAACATCTTTGTCGCTGCTGTTGTTATAATAATCACCAGGCTAATTCATCTGTGAGGTGCTTGCACTCTGCTATCTAACATCTTTTGTCGCTGCTGTTGTTATAATGATCGCCAGCTCCACCCTGTGCAGTACTTGCACTCTGCTATCTAACGTCTTTATCGATGCTGTTATTATAATGATCACCAGCTCCACCTCTGTAAGTACTTGCACTCTGCTATCTAACATCTTTTGTCGATGCTGTTATTATAATAATCACCAGCTCCACCTCTGTAGGTGCTTGCACTCTGCTATCTAACATCTTTATCGATACTGTTATTATAATAGTCACCAGCCTCCACCTCTGTAAGTACTTGCACTCTGCTATCTAACATCTTTGTCGCTACTGTTATTATAATAATCATACTTGCACCTTTGTGAGTACTTGCACTCTGCTATCTAACGTCTTTATCGCTGCTGTTGTTATAATGCCCGATCACCTTTGTGGTGCTTGCATCTGCTACTATCTAACGTCTTTATCACAAATGCTGTTGTTATGTAATCATCGCCGAATCCGCGCTCTGTGGGGTGCTTACATCTGCTATCTGACATCTTTATCGCTTGCTGTTGTTATAATATTCGCCGGCTCCGCCTCACGTGTTTGCACGCTCTGCTATCTGACGTCTTTATCGCTTGCTGTTATTATAATAATCGCCAGCTCCACAGCTTTGGTGCTTACACTCTACTATCTGGCATCTTTATCGCTGCTGTTGTTATATATTACATCACCAGCTCGCACCTTGTGAAGGTGCTTGCGCTCTGCTATCTAACGTCTTTATCGATTACTGTTATTACATGTAATCGCACCAGCTCCCGCCTCTGTGGTGTACTTTTATCTCACTATCTAACATTTTATCGCTTGCTGTTATTATATTATTCCATGCGAGCTCCACCTCTGTGAGTTGCTACGCTCTGCTATCTAACATCTTTGTCAATCTGCTGTTGTTATATTGATCAGCCAGCTCCACCACCTCTGTGGGGTGCTTGCACTCTGCTATCTAACGTCTTTACGTATCGTTGCTGTTGATATGTGTTCGCCGAAATCCGCCTCTGTGGGGTGCTTCCGCTCTACTATCTAACGTCTTTATCTGCTGCTGTTGTTATTAATATTCACCGAGCTCCATCCTCTGTAAGGTACTTTGCGCGCTCTGCTATCTAACGTCTTTATCGCTGCTGTTGTTATAATAATCATCACCTCCCACCGCTGCAGTGGTTGCCACGCTCTGCTATCTAACGTCTTTATCGTCTGCTGTTATTATTATAATCACCAGCCTCCGCCTCTGGCACGGTGCTTGCACTCTGGCTCTTTGTCGATATCTGTAACATCTTTAGTTCACCGGCTATGGCTGGTGGGTGCTTATATTTATAATATTCACCGTCTCCGCACTGTTATGGTGATCATGCTACTTTGTGGTGCTATCTGCTAACCATCTTTTATCGATGCTGTTATTATCAATAACCTACCGGCTCCTCACCTCTGTGAGGTTGCGCTCTGCTATCTGACGTCTTTATCGATTGCTGTTGTTATAATGATCCGAGCTCCGCAGCTGACGGTGCTTGCACGCTCTGCTATCTGACATCTTTATCGCATGCTGTTGTTATGCCACCATGGCTCCGCCTCTGTGGTGCTTGCGCTCTGCTATCTGTCATCTTTATCGCTGCTGTTGTTATGATATTCTACCGGCTCCACCTGCTGTGAGTTGCTTACGCTCTGCTATCTAACATCTTTATCGGCTGCTGTTGTTATAATAATCACCAGCCTCCGCCTCTGTGGTGCTTGCGCTCTGCTATAAACAACATCTTTGTGGCTGCTGTTGTTATATTATTCGCGAGCTCCACTTGCTCTGTGGCTTACGCTCTGCTATCTGACGTCTTTGTCGCTGCTGTTGTAATGATGATCATCCTTCCTTACGGTGCTTTTTGCTCTTTATCTAACGTCTTTATCGGCTGTTGTTATT
>NC_134835.1:26867146-26924369 GCF_004210375.1 Tachypleus tridentatus
CTCCACGGGTATCGAAACGCGGTTTTAGCGTTGTAAGTCCGCAGACATACCGCTGAGCTACTAGGGGGGCTAAGAGGAGAGAGGCACGTGCTGATAAGTCATATAAGCACATTTATGTGTTTTATTACTCATCCGTGTCCAAAGGTAAATGACTTCAAATCTTTGTCTATAATGGAGCAACAGATGCGCTACGAAGAAGACCATAAACTATGCTGATGTTTGAGATTGTATGCCAGAACTTATTGCACGTCCAGTCGTGTAAGTAAAGTGGTGTACTGTAGTCTAGGTGATGTAAAATAATGTTACCGCTCTACCTGTTAAAAAAACAAAAATGCAACATTTGGTTGTGATGTTGTCTGACCAATAAACAAGTTAATTAGAGGTGTTTCTTACCTGGAAAGGCGTACATTTGATTCGGTAATATTCAACAGTAAGCGATACACAAAGAAAGACGCACGTTACTATCAAGATCCGATCTTCTTGCAAGTGCCGATATCTTACTGAATAAGCCGCCTTCTAGAGACCTTGCGATTTAAGCGAGATCGTGTGAGCAAGCCCTTGACACACCATACTGTTAGCTCTGTAGTGATTATGTCTGGCTGGAAACAGAAATGTGTTTCTTGTAGGTGTTGCAGTTTAAGGCTGTTTATTGTACAGAATATACTGGGAACAATGGCGAAGATAAACATACATTCGAGTTCCACACTTAAGTTGCAAAAGAACCACACCAGAACTTGCCAGTTATATGAATGATATTTTAATACTTCGAGTTGTTCTACACTTGACATTTCAAGGTAAAAATCATAACTTATTCGCTCGCTTCTAAATTAGCTCAACAAGCAGTCTTTGTTTTGAATACTTTACGAATTCATTAAATCATGTGATACTAAGCTCAACAGACGTTCGTATGTAAATCAATTATAAACAAATACTTGAATAACACTTTTCTTACTGTTAGCTTTTCAGCAAGATATTTTAACCGTTTCCTATTAATTGCTTGCTCTTGAAAACTCTATTTAACTCTAGTTTTAACACGATAACCCATTAACTGTAATGCTATTCGATGACATAAAAACATTTTTAATAATAATTTGGAGCACTTTAATTTACAATAAAACAAGATCCTTATTCATAGCGTGCTATACTATATGATAAATAAAACAAGCTACTTTGTAGTTACGTATAATAATGAACTTGTGTATACCATAACCATTCATGTTTTGATTATTCCCCGTTTTCTTAGATGATGCGAGACAAGATACCTTTAATAGACTAAACAGTTTGAATATCTTTTCGAGAAAGATACGCTACGGAACATCCAGAAACTGTTGCTCTGAGAAAATAATGTTGAAATATGATTAAAATCACCCCCAACGGGACTGTAAGGCTCTGTTATGGAGAAATAGAAGTCGCGCAGTGAAAATTATGTACACTGAGGAACACTTAAACTAAGTAATCAATATAGCAGTCCTCAACATTGGGAGAGTGCGTACAATCAACGGGTTATAAGGAAAAATTAGATGCATTTTTTTTCCTACTTTCAATTTAAGGTAAATGAAAAAAATTAATATGTTTAGAAACCCTTTTAATTTACCCGGTATTTTTTTATTACACACAATCGTCAGTGAATTTACCGCGTTTTAGAATATGTGAATATATATATATATTTTTTCTTCCTAAATAATTCACTAAGTGTACAGAAAAATGTACACTTTAAAAAGAATCTACGAAGTTTTTCAGTGAATTAAAATAAATGTGTGTTACAGTTAAAGCATATTTCTGATCGCTAGATATATTCGTGACATACGAACCCAGTATACATTCTCTTTTATATTATTTCGATATAAATCATTGGTGATAAAAAAAATATTGGTTAAAAATTTTAACCAATCTAAACAGAATGACCTCGTCTCTGAATTACGCTCGAAACGCGTATTTGTAAATGATAAAATTATTACAGTTATACTAGTGGGATTCTTAATATTAGTTTTAGAAGAAAAAAATGTAATTTTTAACTGAAATTATCAGAGAGATAATATTACACAATATTTTTACGTTGTTAAATTACCATTGATTTAAAATGTTTTCAATTTTCAAGGAAAATAAATTAATCAAATTTTGTAATAATGATAATAGTAAAACACAACAACAAAAAAACAGGTCGGTGCCTAACAAATTACTCCATGTCATTTATCTTCTTAAAAATATTACTTGAGTGCAAGGAGAAAATAGTATGTCGTAAACATAAAAAATTACTCTTTGAAACAAAGATCTCAGTGTTAAAAGTATAGATTCTTTGAGATATCTATAAGTTATACGACACTTACCTTGTAAGTGTAATATCCTGATGGAACAAAAGCTATCAAAATCAGGTTATGTTAAGTTTAAAAAAAGAATGTATTATTTCACTCTAAGATGTATGCCGTCTTACACCTTCTAACCCTACTAGTGGCCATCAATAGTATTTACTACAAGTTCGAGTGGCGGCGTCTCAAGTCTGTTTAAACCCTTCCTTCATGAAACTCCCTCGTGCGGAGTGGAAGAGTGCTTTGGACAAAGTGATGTTTTTAGAAGCAGACATATTTGTTAACCCCACTATCTCACTAATATTGATTTTTCGTAAAACATTAACGGCGTTATTTTGATTGTATTACTGTACTGAGGAGATAAATTAATTGATTAACACGGATGCTGTATATATATATCTATGTACACGTACGAAACAATATCACGGCTTCTCTACCAGTCTTGTAAATAATTCATTTTGTGTTGTAAAAATAGTTTAGTGACCACATTTCTCTTGAATTTTGTAGAGAACTTAAGAAAATTGAGATAAACAAACACTTAGCCAACTAGTTATTGTCTGTAATGCGGTACTGAACTTTCTGATAAGAAAACGCTTATAATGAAATGAATGTTGAGGCCTCAGTTGATAAAAACAATATTTCAAGTATAAAATTAAACTGTTAAGCTTAGGTGTAGAAAATAACTCTCTGATATTGTCAGAAGTCACACTTTTTGCTCTTACTGTATAACAAGGGAAAAAAATTTCCAAACAAAACTGTGTATTATCTGCTTATGTTTGCTAACGTTATTTTTTAATATTATGCGTTGCATCTGTATTAGTACCATAAATTTGAAGGGGGAGAAAAGAGTTCTGTTTCAAAGATCTGTCGTGACGTTTAACATCTTAACATTATTTATGACAGTCGTTTCAAGCTCAGCCTCGTCTCTGTATCACTCCGCAACAAAATGGCCGTCAATCAAAACAACTGAGAAGGCGTACACTAAAAAGAAATGTAGATGAAACGTGTTACGAAATTAAGAATAAGAAAACTATTTAGATTATAAAAATAATGTCATGACAATCGTCACTTAATATTAGTTCCATCTCTCTGTACGTGTAAGAGAAATTGAAGTTAGAATAGATTAAATTATTAGTTGTGATAGAATTGACACAGATTCAAGTCTTGCTGAACTGTATAATAACATTTCTTTTATCTTTGATTTTTTTCAGTAACTGATTAAATTACAGAAAAACTCCCATCTACCGGAGAAAGATTTCATTTTACAAGCGTAAGTGGTTTTCGTTTTATTTTAAAATGACACATGTTATTCTTGCCAGAACAAACAAAAAAATCTTTATACCCTTTGAATGCTGTTTCCTCCACATTTAATCTAGATTAAGTAGTAAATCTACGCATTATTATTTCACGCATTATTTTCTAATACATAACGACGTAATATTTTCATACACGTGCTTTCCACGTAAGCGCAATTATTTTATGCGAGGCTTCTTTGTCCTGGTTTTAAATTTTAAAATACGTTCACTAATACTGAGAAACGCATCTTTGACAAAGCCTCGGTAAACCCGTAATTCTTGACTCAGTGAACGTTTGCTTCATGAAATATTTAAAAGGTTTCTGCAGATTCGGGTATTAAACCCAACCGTTAGGCGATCATTCACTTTTAACCGAATAAAAACACAAACAAACAAAACACGTTAATAAAGCATAAAATGTGTGAACTGAGGTCATCTCAAAACGAGGTCTTCAGCTACTTGAATTAAATTACTGTATTTCAGTCACAAAGATATTTATAATTGAAATTGCATGATTAACACGGCTTTCTTTTTTTTTAAACAAATTGCAATGAGTTTCTATGTTCGTTATAAGTGTTAAAATTGGCTTTAAACTCTCAATATAATATGTTTTTTTACAACACTGTAGGGCCACATTAAGTCCGCAAAGACTGAAATTAATATATTCTTGTTCAAGCTTGAGGATCTGGCTACTATGTCGTTAGGCGTAAGCCTACGCATGTCAGATTTTCTTGACTATTATAATCTCAGGTGTGTCTTACTTCAGTGAGTTGGTTTTGACTTACAGGTGTAATTGGCAAGGTGTAAACGTCTCTTTATTCTATTACCTTAAGTGGTGTATTTTATGGTTATGGACAACCAGTACCAGGTGATGAGAGATATATTTTATGGGCGTGACTTATGTTTCTTTACAATAAGAACAACCCCATCATTACCACGTACAAAAGAAACGCAAATCCTAATGAAAAATTACGTGTGTTTTTTTTATGGAGAAATATCTCAATTAGTGCTATCAGTGTTTGATATCAGTGTATGACACACGTATTTACGTTTTAATAGTGTTAAATTACTTATAAATAACAGTTTGAATCAGCTGCTAAAGATAATGTCACTCTTAAAAGGAATTATTACTTCTTAAACATAGTCTCACCTTAATTTATGTTTTACTGTTGCAATAAACATCATAACATGACGTGGTTAGTAAGCCTTGCCTTTATTTTAATTGTTTTGTTACAATAAACATCATAAAATGAGCTAACTGCCACAGTCTTACCTTTGTTTCAATTGTTCTGTTACAAGGAATATCGTAACATGATAGCAATAGTAGGGTTATAGTTATGTGTTTTGATAGGAACACTATTATTGAATATTATTAAATAACTTTAAACTTTTAGTCGACTGTCGTCTTTTGTCTCAATTTATTCGTAAAACAAAAATAAACATCTTGTGTTACAATCAGGAAATTTTACAAGTAGCGCGAAAATATGAACAAATGGATGTTCAATATTTTGTAACGCATTTTACTATTCGCAGCAGTTTCATCCATGTTTACGCAAGTTATCAACCATTTATATATATATATACAGGTACTAACTACCCTTGCGGCTCATACAGTAATTACCGTATTGTGCATTAAAGGTATTTTTCCAGGACTATTAAGTTCTGTATTAAGACAAGTTGAACTGATTGAATTAAATCAGCAATGTCTATGAATATAAACGTCTACGTCATATAATTGCGTTCAATCATTTCTAAGTGACAAATAATCTAATGTTATGGGTTTACATTAAAATACAAATCACTTAGGGTAAATATGTAGCTGACTATTTGCTTCTAAAGCCCGCACGTGCATGGTGTGATCTAAAACAGCATGTAAATGTACACTGTTGACATTTTACAAGACTAAACCCGAACTGCACTGTGTTAGTGGTAGGTAAGTAATAATTTCCACTTGTCTCTCATTTTTACACTACTAGTGACACAAAGCACTTCTCAATTACATTTTACGATTCTTGTTCCAATAAGGGCGATCTAAATCTAAACAGTTTCGTTCTCAGTTAACTGCTAGAGAAAGACACATATACAATTTATCGATAGTAAAGGTTACTGTAAGAGGATTACCGTTTGTGGCTCTTTTATTGGCACTAAATCAAATTTTATCACTTCTTCTGAGTAAATATGGTGTTTTAAACATATGCAGATATTAAAAAGGCCAAAAAAAAAACGTTTCGTACGGAATGACTTTTACCTTACGTTCGCTAACACAGACACTAAACAAATAAAATAATGAAAATACCTGAAACTGTCTCATGCAGTGTTAAATTGCATCGTACGTTCGATAGCTCGGATACAAAACAACGGTTAACACAGGACATAAACATAAACATAAACATAAACATGTTGTTGTTACTCACAAAAACATCAGTATTTTTACCAGCCATCTTTTCATAGTATTTAAGCAGCATACAATATTACAATATGTTCATAATATTAACTGTTTACAGTATACAATATTACAATATGTTCATAATATTAACTGTTTACAGTATACAATATTACAATATGTTCATAATATTAACTGTTTACAGTATACAATATTACAATATGTTCATAATATTAGCTGTTTACAGTATACAATATTACAATATGTTCATAATATTAACTGTTTACAGTATACAATATTACAATATGTTCATAATATTAACTGTTTACAGTATACAATATTACAATATGTTCATAATATTAACCGTTTACAGTATACAATATTACAATATGTTCATAATATTAACTGTTTACAGTATACAATATTACAATATGTTCATAATATTAACTGTTTACAGTATACAATATTACAATATGTTCATAATATTAACTGTTTACAGTATACAATATTACAATATGTTCATAATATTAACCGTTTACAGTATACAATATTATAATATGTTCATAATATTAACTGTTTACAGTATACAATATTACAATATGTTCATAATATTAACCGTTTACAGTATACAATATTACAATATGTTCATAATATTAACTGTTTACAGTATACAATATTACAATATGTTCATAATATTAACTGTTTACAGTATACAATATTACAATATGTTCATAATATTAACTGTTTACAGAATACAATATTACAATATGTTCGTAATATTAACTGTTTATGTATATTTTTATTTTACACATTGCACGAACAGAAAATGAATTCATGTTATAGTATTCCAACCGAACTAATAGTCCAATAATCTTTATATAGACAAATATCCTAAACCGCTTAATAACATTTGTAATTTTAAGTGTATCAAAATAATGGGTTGGCCTTCTTTAATTTTGTTTTCGTTTGCGTGTTTAATTTAGACAGCTTGCTCAGAGAAACAAGTAATTAACTGTAAATGTTACGACATTTAAAATTACATTAAAATGTCAGGCTATTTCAGAGACACATTGTTTGAAATAAATCGTAAACTTTCGAAAGTGTTGTTCTCAGATTGAATGTTATAGTAAGGGTGAAAAGTTCATTATTCCTTAGTACCATACGTGCACTCACAGTTCAGTATATTGTATACGTGATCCATTTAACCTTTACATGCCTATCCGAACTTCATGTTTATTTATGAAAGTTTCAGTGATACATATTTATGTGTTACGTATATTACTTAAGAGTCCTGTTTACAGTGCAAACATCAGTTGTTAGTTACAGTTGTAATTTGCACTCTGGCTTTCGGCAGTTTGGCTTGTTATGAATTAGAACAGTTGTTTCTTATATTTTGAATAAAAGAAAATTAAACAAGTAAAAACACTGTTGTGATGTAATATATATAAAAAATTACACATAGTTATTTCTTCGACAAGAACTTATAGATTAGATATAACCATTTTTTCTACGAGGACTTAAAGATTAGATCGTCTCTTAATCGTTTCTTTTACATTCGTTTAAAGATTAGGCATAATCGTTTCTTCTGCACTAATTTAAAAATTAGGTATAATCGTTTCTTATAAAAATACTTTATAATTTAAGTTTGTCTGTTTCTTTTATTCTGTAAGGACAGAAGATTTTAGTTAGGCCTACAAATACAGAGAGTTATTAAATTAATTTGCAAGACTATTTAAGTCTGTGCAGGATATAAACATGTATGTTTCCTGTTCGTTAAACCAGCTGGTTTTCATGTTAACAAAGTACCATAACACACTTCATTCATTTATGCTCAGTGCTTAACACGAGTTCTTTTTAGAGATAACAATTAGATTTTAACACTCGTGCACGTCCATTTTCATATACTTTATATATTTCGTTTTACTTTGAACGGAAAACTCGAAATGCGTTGTGTACTTATATCGATGCCTTAAACAGGCCTCCGAAAATAAGTATTTTAAGGCTTATTTTTCGAGTTAATATTAACTGTGTCTTCAAATGCTGTGTTACATTTGCCTCACAGTCCGTAACTCAATAAAACGCAGTTAATGACTTTGCGTAAAATAATTTTTAGTGCTCATTACTCAGAACTGTTCTATCATGGCGCCAAAACGTCTGGTTCCGAGTTTATACAGACGTATCTAATTATAATGTTCAGTTCTCTCTTCGTTTTTTTGTTGTTTTGCATTAACTATTTGCTTGCGACATAAATTTTTTGAAAAATGAATACGTACATGTAGTAACGCACACGTATTCTCCATGTTTACATATACGTATGGAAATATTAATACCTAAGCAGCTCGAAATTGTAAGCGAAACGAGTTCTGCTTTAACTTTCCAGTAAGCTACCAGTGCACGGTTGTTGCACTTTATATCGAAAAGTTCTGCATATTGTGAGCAAACAATTCTGAATATATGTATATGTAAGTGCGCATGCATGTTTCCATCTGCTAAGTTTTAAATTCAAAGTCGGAAGTACTCTAAAATTGGTCTCATATGCCAATCTGCAATATATTCGTGAACTTTTTTATGCTTATTTTGAATTATTTTAAACTTATGTTTTGCTTGAAGTGTCCATCTTCTATTTTTATTAAGAAGTATTTCATGTCGTTTGTTTGAATAACTGTTATATAGACTTTCTGAGTAACCTATACATTTCAAGTTATGGGTACAATTACTTTACTTCGATAAAAAAGTGAATAACAAAGTAAAATTTTAATGCGATTGAATCTTATATAGCGTACTGAACAGTTAAATCTTAATGTAATTCACATCTAAGTCATGCTTGAAACCAAGTGTCTGGCAATGTAATGCGTGCTTGTCTGCCTAAACTTAGAAAATTTACAAAGTGAATCAAACACCAAGTGCATTAAATATAAAACGGTCAATTTTTATAATTCAAATCTCTCTTTGTTTCTATTTTATGACTCATAAACGCATCTCTTTTTATTTTCCCTGAAGTCCAACAGCTTCAGATATCTGTCAACTGCCTATACAATGAAGTACACAGAGATTATCTTATAAATAAACTTTACAGTATCTCTTTAAAAGACACGGTAATAGATTATTAAATATTTGTTACGATAACTGTCGATTAATACACTAGTTTATAATGATAGTTTAAAAGATAATTTGGTGTGGTAGAACGCTGACACCGAGAATAAACATTATTTGTGATAATAAATTAGAAACAGTAGAAACTTTTAGGAATCTCGCTTACATATTTGTTTATTTACCGTTATTTAATATTGTCATTAATTTTGATCAAAGTACACATAGAAAATAAAACTACATAGATCCAGAGGGATACCATGCACATATACAAAGTGTAGTTAGTTTAATTTTGATATATTTTAGTTAGAATCATTCCAAC
This sequence comes from Tachypleus tridentatus, assembly GCF_004210375.1. Taxonomy (NCBI): domain Eukaryota; kingdom Metazoa; phylum Arthropoda; class Merostomata; order Xiphosura; family Limulidae; genus Tachypleus; species Tachypleus tridentatus. The sequence continues at coordinate 26,876,543 of NC_134835.1, forward strand.
TCAATAAGCCAAACTACTCTTGTAAAACTTTGTCTTATTTTAATAGCGACTGCCGTCAAACTTTACAGTCTCCAAGAATGCAGGCTTTCTCATTCAACAGTTTCGCGGTTCGGATACGCTACCAGTTTTCACTCTGTTACAGATTTTTCTTAAGCGGCCCTTAGGTGAGCACTCTACGCGGAGATTCATGATTTTGGAAAGGCCTGATATCACATCGAAGCTCACGGTAGCTTCCTCGGAGAGTTTAGGGAGAGTATGATAGTTTATCTGTTTTAAATGTTATGCAAAGTATCGCTCGCCGAACTTATTTTACAAGACAGCCGATTGAAATACATTGCCTAACCTTAAAGATGGACCCTCGTGAAACATCTATTTTATGGAGCCATAAAGATAGTTACATAATTTGAAATACCCACGTGACGGGTAGGCGTGCCTAGTTCCTACTGTTGTGGTCGTTTCGAACGATACTGGAATGAAAACAAAATTAATAAAGTTTTAAAATTTGGAGAGAGCTTTTTTTTTCCTGTTTTAATAACTAAATATTAAACAAAGTAATTCGATGATTAGGCTTAACACCTTTTAAAGGAAATAATTTCAATAGACATGTTATAGCTTGCCCAAAAACTAATAAAATGGTGAGTACTGATGTCCCACATTTTGAGAATGAACCTTACAAAGTTACTCGCTTTCTAGCGTTTCACACTTAACGTTAAACGTTATATGTTGGAAATCATATCATATTAACTATTGCACGAATTATTTTGTATCGTAAGTGAAGGTAGAACACACATTTTACCTTAAAAAGTGTTTGGATAAAAAAAACGTTTTTGAATCAAAGCTGCGTATATACCCTAGCTTCCATTTAACAAGACACTTGTGCTTAAAATTGAACTATAAAACAATTAATGGTTGATTGGTTATTTCGGTTAACAACCACGAACACGATTGAATAAATCAGCGTATTTGATTATCTTAGTGATGTTTGTAACGTGATGACAACGATAAAGTAAGTTATTACCTATTAATGACTTAAGTATCAGACGGTGGTGTACTGCCATTAACAATATGTCTGTCGTGTAAATAACTACCGTCATAACATTTAATGGCGGTTTTAAGACTTTCACATCAACAACGAATTAATACGTTTCTGTTCAGCTTGTGGCTGTGAAGGAGATTTACCTTATAAAGGATTAAATGGTTTAAATACTCATATTTTCATGATTTTAAAGCGACATCTAATGACAGTTTAATTCGTTAGTCATTCGACCTCAGATTCGCATTACATACGTCGGAATTACTGATTTAATGACGTCACATAAATGTTACCATGGTGCTTTTACGACTTTAATCCGTTTGTTTATCCCATATAACACTGAAGAATGGTTGTCGTGGTACGAATTTATTGTAGTTTATAAAGTCAAACTTTATATTTCATGTTACAACGTAGTTTTCTGGTATACCAACGAATACTTTGTATTTCTTATTGCGGCATGGTTTTCTTGGTATACCAATGTATTCTTTGTATTTCTTATTGCGGCATGGTTTTCTTGGCATACAAACGTATACTTTCACACAAAAAATACTCTTTCTGATGAAGGTAAGCTAAGAGCTTACTATTCCGGTATCTTAAAATAACAGACTGCCTATATTTAACATGAAAGATATGCCTAGAAATGCTCTGTTATTGTTTACACTGTCGAAGTTCTAATTACAAAGGAAAACAATATAGATGTGAGATTGTTTTCAAAATGAAAACACATTAGATTATTATATGTCTGCGTACTGTTCTTTCGAATTTCTTATAAAGAGAGATGATAACAGAATGGTTGACTACTCAGTGAGATGTGATACGGTGGTTATCTACTGTTATACAATTGATGACAAGATAGTTATCTGATGTAGTATTTGAAGGTTGTCGGTTGTCTGCAGGGTTAAGTAATGAGAGAACAGTTTGTTGCGATAACTGAGCTACCTATTTCATTGTAAGCTTCAGGTTAATATGTACATGATGAAGTAATGAAAAGTAATTTGGGTACTTACTGTGATAAAGAATGATATACTGAAGGTGTCCGGTTAACACGATACAACCAGTGTAAGTTGCAGGAAATCTGATGTATTAGCTGTGAGTAAGTGGCAAGTTATTGAGCCACATGTACTTTAAACATTACACTACTGAACTTCCAATACACTAAATATCACATTACTTAGCTACCTATACATTAAAGATCAAGCTATTGAATAGCCTATACACTAAAGATCAAGCTATTGAATAGCCTATACATTAAAGATCAAGCTATTGAATAGCCTATACATTAAAGATCAGACTATCGATCAATACTTGTAACGCCATATTTCACTAAAGCGACTAAAATGCAGAATATTAAGGTATTTTAAACATGAGCCAGATATGGCTGAATATTTGGCTACCTATATGCAGGTATGACACTTTAAAGTTTGTGGTTCATATCCATACATTATGCTAAGTCCAGATGATGGCTTTGATAGATTAAATCAAACTGGACAATTGTAGTAGACTGGCTACTGTTTAATTTATACCATTATACGAGATACTGGCTAATATTAACAGTTACAGTAAAGTGCCTACTTTTTACATTTGTATTAGACTGTGTGAAGCTGACGGTATCTATTTAGCCTATTTAGTGTTCAAGCTATATAAGTTAATATTAGTTGTGAACATTTACACTTAAAAATAATTATTCAAGAACATAGAACTCTAAGCTGGTTGGTTTTCATTGCTACTAATGAGACAGTGATTAATTATTCCAATGGATTTGTTAGTTGGTTGTGTACTGCAACCTTTGACTATTACAACCTTAATTATTATAATTACAGTTCGATTGTTTTTTATATATATATCCTTGCATTAAAACTAATCTAAACACGCAAAAATATATATATATGTTTAAATTATTGTATGCATTTTGTTCTTTACTAAAACAAGAAAACATAAATATCATAAAATAAACAACATTTTATGATTTTGTCGACTAACTTGAAGTGGTTACAATACCTAGGTTTATGCTTTTAGCTTGCACTGTGTTTACATGATTTGAAATACTTCAAAGGCACAGATTACAATTGCCTTAGTTTTCATATCTACATCTGATTTATAGATATTTCAATAAATATAATACATTATTCATTACATTATTATAAACAGCTTTATTATTACTATAAAGTTCTAAATTATTAGCAAATAAATTCATGATTATAGAATATACTTTCGATGCAAAGAGCAGTTAAACCGAAAATCATTTGAACAAAACGGGCGGCTAATGAAAGAATATGTAAAGCTTATAACGCCACATAGTGGGAAAGGCATGAACTAATTTTGCAGTTCAAAGATTTTTGTAATTTGTTTCTCAGAAATGAAAATTGTTACGACAACAACGACTCTTCACTGTTGATTGACGTGATAGTTTCGGACAATGTAACGAATGTTTCTTAATATTATTTACTAATCAAAGTGAAGTTTGTAAGTTATTACTGGAAGAAAATAAAAAACAAACTTATCTACAACATTCCTTGTTCAATCTTTTGTAATATAACTTATTTTTAACGATACGTCTCTTAATAACATGTGTTAACTACGTAATAAACTTCAGGGTAATGGTAATAAATTTATGAAGAAGACTAAATATTTCGCGTTTTAAAATACGTCAGGCTGAAAAAAAAAACAATCAGCATAATATATCGTAAAGGATCTGCCTTCAGTTGAATTTTATTAATTATGATAAAATTTAAAATGGAATATAAAAAAAACACGTGAAATTATACTTATATAAACCATGTTTTGGGGTGAAACTAAAGTCTAAACAACATCCACTTGACACTAAAATGACCGTGGGTTTTGAAATAGGTGATGTTTATGATACTCAAGTGAATTCAAAATTTGTAACGAAACGACGTTATTTAAAAAATACGACACATTCATTGTATATGTTATTCATCAAGAATTTCTTAACATATTTGTTGTACGTTTATGTTAAGTTTCAGTGAAATTACAAACGAAGTCTAAGCCAAGTTGAATATTTTCTAGGAAATGCATACAATTATTTTTTAGTTAGAAAGGGGTATAAAAAAATATGGCACGTGCTATTCAGTTCATTACACGAGATCTTCTGGCTAAACTCTGTTTTGTTTTTCGTAATTGCTAGAGACAAACAGTTCCTTGTTTCCTTCAGAATTCCTGACCACACTTAGAAAGTGTTTGGTTTTAACACTAGTTGATTTACATGGAAGGTTTATAATGGTTGTTTTCAAATAAAATTATTTTGATTAACTAAAAAAACTCCAGATGAGAAAGTTGAGTTTATAATAGTATCAGATGAAAGAATTTCCAAGAAAACTGACAAAATAAAAATAATAAATAACATACAAATGAGCTTCAGGCTTAAGCAATGTGTTTAAAAGTATTAAAATTGTTTTGACACGTTATTAGATCTAATGCACTTAGTTCAAAACAGTTCTATAATGATAACCTACACAAGTGTTATAAGACACATGCAGCACAGTACTGGATTTAGAAGTCGTGTTTTTGTCTTAGTATACGATACGTAACTAAACAATGTACAATAGTGAATGTTATTGAAACAATTCTACCAATGGTAATGAACCTGTGACATTTTAAAATCTTGGATAGCAATATTTCAAAAGTATACCTTACCCTGTTTTATCTAGGAGCTTTAACAACTGTTAATAATAGTGTAAGTTAAATGACACATTTTTAAGTTCACTACTTTAAGGAACTGCTGTATCGATATTCATATACCTCAGATAAATAGGGCACTAGAAAGGTAGAATTTTGAATTATGGTGTCAAAGAAATAAGTTTTCCATATAACACATTTCTTAATATGAAAAATAAGAAATTGTGACCAGGTCGCTGGAAACAAAAAAATTCCGTTCATTTGTGCATAACAACAAAAACGAAATACAAATGAATCAGTTACATAATTTATGCAACAGCTGAATAAAAGCTGTTTTCTGCTTAGAGACTGAGGTCCTGCTTAAGGAACATGTGAAGACAAAATTATTTCAAGACTCTTTGGTTGAACGTCTTTCACTAAACTTTCGACCAACATCCCTGACAGTTCTAGTTCAATTTCAAGAGAATCAGATTTGGTTATAAGAAAACAACAGTATGATATCCAACAATAGTGTTAACACAATTACTTGACTATAATAAATGTCACTTATTTCAATGTATATCACAAAATGCACAGCATGCAAAACTTGAAAACAAGACGAAGTTAATGTGTGATTAAAATGCCTAAAACGTTCAGTTTTCTGCTAGGTTTACCTCAATTACTTGTGATACTTTGTGATATCCATTACGTTATGTATAAGGAGCTTACTGGAATTGGAAACTCAGCTGCTCAAAGTCAACTGCAGTGTTTTTGTTGTCTCAGACCCCTGTTTGACTTTCCAGAATATTCAATAATGTTTTGTGTTTTTTTGTAGGTAAATATTGACATGCTGGTTTAGTTCCTATAGACGTCTTTCCTGACCAAAACGAATGAATAAATATTAGTTACAGTAAAGCTTGCAAACGATTCGTTTGTTTTAGCCCAAAGCCGCATTGGTCTATCTGCTGTGTCCCTCGTGGGAAATCGAAGCCCGAATTTTGTAAATGCAGTGCCGACCCACGGGGGACACTCCATATCGGAGACACAGTTTTAGTTTAAAAAGTGTGAAGCATTTTGTATAATTATTGCACACGGACATGTGGTATTTCAGATTAAACTAGTTTTAGTTTAAAAAAATGTGTAGCATTTTGTATAATTATTGCACACGGACATGTGGTATTTCAGATTAAACTAGTTTTAGTTTAAAAAATGTGTAGCATTTTGTATAATTATTGCACACGGGTATGTGGTATTTCAGATTAAACTTTGCATTTTAAAACTTTAATTTTGTAACATTTGCAAAATATAACAGAACACGTTTTCTTCAATAAAACACACTGATAAGCGAAAGCATTACTTTGTTCATGTTGTTAGAGTGAAATGAAGAATCACTTCTATTATTCTCAACCAAAATTACTTTTCTAGAAGGATGAGATCTTAAACCAAATAAGATCAATATTATTACATTACTATTCATAAAATTAGCTCTTACAGTTACATAACATGCAGCTTACAGTTAAAAACTCTTATATTAACACAAAGCATCACAATAAAGTGATAATCAGGAAACAGTGTGATATGGTTTACATAACTTGTAATCAGTATATCATTACTAAAGTGTAGAATATGTCATAAGCGTGAGAAATTATTGAACTGAGTTTAAGAACGCCTAATGTAACTAGAAATTAGAAACAAATTAACATGATATGAAAATAACAGCCGTGATATATATCTTATTTAAAAACCTTTAAATCCTTATTATCATCGTATATCAGTGGATAAAGTGCTTTAGGACGCTACAATACGATTTTTGTTTTGGTTTATTTGTTTACATTTACTTACAGCTCAACTGATTTTACCATAATGCCACTGTCAAGTAACACAAGGAGTCCAGGTTCTGTTTTTATATGGACCGTATATATATATATATAAAACGAGTGAACGATTTATTAGGCGTTAATTACATCAATAAATATTACTTATTACTTTTGCTGAGTCGTGTACATTTACGAGTTGAAAAAAAACCCCACAAACTTTTTATCTAAGAGATTGTAACGAGACTATAAAAATCGAGTAACTTTGTAGGTAGCATAGTTTATGCGTGTACTGAAGCAAGAACAGACGTGTTTACGACGACATAACGACTTTTTGCGGTAGTTTTTATGGCGTATAAAATGACCTCTAAAATTATACACTCATAGTAAACCTTTTCATTACACTTGTAACTGATTTAGATTGTCATGGCTGTGAAGTTTAGTACGTAATGCTTTCTTACGTGTTAATAAGCCAAACAGCTTACGAGTTACAGGATTTTAAATAAACATCGTAAAACCTATGCATAAACAATTAGCCACACTCCTCATTTTATGACCTATTTGTTAAATTTATTAAAATTACGTCATTCACTGAACTTTCAAAAAACATCCCTGACAATTGTGGTTCAGTTTCGAGAGAATCTGATTTGGTTATAAAACAACAACGGTATGGTATCCAGCAATAGTGTTAAGACAATTAGTTTATTGTCCTAAAACATTTGTTATTAAAATTTCGGGCATCTTGTACTGTATAACATTTTATCCCCCTTTATGTTAAAATGAACAACGTTTCCTAGAAGCGACTAATCTGATTTTTTAACTGGCATCTAAAGATATTTACGATATTCTCAGCTGGTGTTCTATTGTGATCTAATATCAGTCTGTACCAAATACATGTTATTAAAACTGTTAATAGTCAAATCTAAGCGTGTGAAACGTGATTTTAGCTCGTGTTAATTTTTGTGAAATCGAACATTTGTATTAATGTTGAACTTGATGTAAAGATAATATTTGAAAACAGACTTGTTTGTTTACTTCTTTTTTATGACATGCAATTCATTCTATTTATTAGAAATATATTTACCCAAAAGTTAAGTACCATTTATGGCGTGTATAGCTGTGATATACAAATCAGTTTCGTAAAAGAAACTCTTACACTTCGAACGTTTCATGTGTGTGAGAGTATGTTTTCTTTTCAACCAGCTCTTTTGAAGTTAATTTTTAAATCGATTTAATTAATAGATAGTAACATAATCTAAGCTACCCTCATCACTCTCAGAATGTTGAAGAATAAATTACAATAAATATAAATACACTTATCAATCCATTTACAACATCCGCACATGGTGTTCTATTATGATCTAATATCAGTCTGTTACCAAATACATGTTATAAAACAGGTGTTAACACACACGATACGTGTAGTTAACAATATGGCAATGAACACATGACAGTAAGGAACAAATAAGTTAGAGTACACGATACGTGCAATAACAATATGGCAACATGTTTTACAATGTACAACTGACAGTAAAGAACAAAATATGAGGTGGGCAGTTTTTTTGTTTATTGTAATAATTTCCGTCATGTTACCGTTTATCAAATTCCAGTCGTTGTAATCAACTCGTTGTCGTTTGCTGACTGTGTAAAATGTACAAACAACATAAGCTATTAAAGACACAATTACGACAATTACAACCAAATTATTTTTTAAGAAAAAGGTTTAGTCCAATTGTGGTCTTCAGTACAACTTGTCCTACATTCTTGTTGTGCACGAGAGGATATCCAGGGAGTCATGTGAAGGATGAGTGTTTTTACTGTTAAACTGTAGTCTCACAAACAGAACACAAAGCAATTTTAGTCACAGTGTATGTGTTCACGGTGACACATAACGACGCATTATTCAACGGACTGTGGTCCATTAAATGTTATGATATGTTTAATAGTGTTAAGAGAGGTAGGCGAAATCTGGGAAGGAAAACGAGCGCGTTGGGAGAGATAGCCACATAATCATTCAAAGTACCCATAAAATTCGTGTTGTTGATTTTAGGGAGCAATTGCGCGGTACTTTAACAGCTCTATAAAATAAATTTAAGAGCATAGAGAGAGCTACTTACCTGGCTGAAGCCGTCTTCTCTACTCGTAACTCTCCTACCTCAGAGATTGGTCAAATGACCCCGAGATGACCCGAAGCTTCTCTTGAGTCACTAAATCAGCCAGTGAGAGGCGCGCCACCTGAGAAAGCCCACCCAATGTACGTCAGTTTCCTCAGAATCCGTCCCCTACACGTTCTGTACTGAGATAGTAGGGAAAATATATCTTTGTGAGATTTTTTTTTAGGACTTAAACATATTATTTACACCATAATGTAAAATAAAGTTTCTAAATTTGAGCTTCGTCTGTCTCTTTCTCTCCGATAAGTTAATATATGTTGACTTAATCTTGAAAGATGTAAAACTTTATTTACAAACACTCATTAAAATGTTTTTTTTTTAAATTAAACCTTAGCTAAAATTACAATAATTTATTTAAGATTCTTCGGTTTTTGTTTTATTACATTTCTCTCTTTCTTCCTTTTGCTCAATAAAATGTTTAGTATTTAAGGCAGTAAACAGAGTATTGTAAGTGTGCTATGTACATACCGAAACCGATTACACAGATAACGTTTCGTATCGACACTTTTGGAAGGATAATGAGAAAGTAAGTTACCTTGCAAGGAAAGTTGTGGAAACGTTTTCATCAGTAGGATGGCCCTTCGGTTTCCTTTCTGTTGGCAGACCCACCAATCTGTGTCGAAGCAGTGCCGCTCACTAGTCGACGGAGGCGGTGCCGTCCCACAGGGCGGGAACTTGGCTTCGTGCCGTTTTTATGTTTTTTTTTTCTTCACTATATTCGAACGTTTTGCTCTTTTTGATTTCCTTGAGAATTTTGTTTGTTGGTCGTGATGGCTGTGTATACACTGAAACTGAGAACTACACTAATGGAAGCTTTTGTGCATGTATGGTACTTCTGTGGAGAATAGCTAATACGACGTGCTCTGCAGACAAGCTCTTTACAAAACGTGGCTGGTGATCCCTTAGAGAGCCGGGATTACCAGATCTCTGCTGCATGTAGATGCCCATATTCCACGAAGAGTATAGGCAACCAATACTATCGGGTTTACATGACTGGAATTTCGATGCTCATTTGTATGAGGGTTTCTGTCAAAGAGGTTTAATCAAAAGCAGTCATGCAGTGAAGAATACGCGCGTGAACGCGACCAGCCTCAGGCATGTACTGAATCTGTCTTGCGGAAAATTAAGAGTCTATCGAAGATAAGATTCTATACGATGATCTCTGAAGTGGAGTCTATATCACTGATACGTCACACTTGTATATCTCGAAAGTGAGGGACTAGATCTTCACCGTTTCTTATATAACCCAGGGACATTCGCAAATGTTATGTTAACTCTTATCAATACATTGTCAATACTGAACCAAAAAAAATCGTTACTTTGGAGGGTTAAAATGAAAATTCGGATGATATTTATTTATTTAAAAATGATAATTAATACAGTTTTTATTTCAGACCGTTGTTTAACTCACTTATTTAATAATAAAGATGGTGTAAAAATTTTAAACATAAACGAATTAAATCGAGGCTATTGGGCGCACTTTTATTAATCTCATACAAGTTATTAATTAATATTTGTTAATTTCAGTCGAATAGTATTATTAATAATTTATTATATTATTTAATTATTAATTTTTACTAGCTTCTGTATTTGTTCAATTTTTTTAATTGAATTAAAATTCATTCAGTACAAATTAATTTGTTTTTAACCAATCAAATAATAAAAAAACTATTTTCTTGTAATGGTCGTGATTTACGTTCTGTAATTAACGTAGATAGTTAATAACTCAAAAACAGTTCCAATTATGAGAATGTTCACGTTATAATTCGATTAAGACTTTTATATTTTACAAATAAAGTCTAATATATATATGTTTTCAATACTTCTGTGGTACAGCAGAAATAGCATACAACAGTGGTATTCCTGTACGCAGCTGTGGTTTGTCACCTTCCTTCCACGGTTGAAAGTAATATTTAAGATTTCCTGCCAACCTTTCACGTTGTTATAATAAAACAGCAAGACAACGATGCAGCAGGGTCGTAAATGTCTGTCAAAGAACCTACTGTTGACAGGATAGCAAACCAGTGGTTAAAACCCTCTTCTGCTGAGACATCTACACGAGTAGTCGAAATTGAGATGTCTTTACATCTCTTCATACTGTTTGATATGTCTTTATATCTCTTCATACTGTTTGAGATGTCTTTACATCTCTTCATACTGTTTGAGATGTCTTTACATCTCTTCATACTGTTTGATATGTCTTTATATCTCTTCATACTGTTTGAGATGTATTTATATCTCTTCATACTGTTTGAGATGTCTTTACATCTCTTCATACTGTTTGAGATGTCTTTATATCTCTTCATACTGTTTGAGATGTCTTTACATCTCTTCATACTGTTTGATATGTCTTTATATCTCTTCATACTGTTTGAGATGTCTTTACATCTCTTCATACTGTTTGAGATGTCTTTATATCTCTTCATACTGTTTGAGATGTCTTTACATCTCTTCATACTGTTTGAGATGTCTTTACATCTCTTCATACTGTTTGAGATGTCTTTATATCTCTTCATACTGTTTGAGATGTCTTTACATCTCTTCATACTGTTTGAGATGTCTTTACATCTCTTCATACTGTTTGAGATGTCTTTACATCTCTTCATACTGTTTGAGATGTCTTTATATCTCTTCATACTGTTTGATATGTCTTTACATCTCTTCATACTGTTTGAGATGTCTTTACATCTCTTCATACTGTTTGAGATGTCTTTACATCTCTTCATACTGTTTGAGATGTCTTTATATCTCTTCATACTGTTTGATATGTCTTTATATCTCTTCATACTGTTTGATATGTCTTTACATCTCTTCATACTGTTTGAGATGTCTTTACATCTCTTCATACTGTTTTTCTTTATCAGATGGGTTTAGAAACACGGAGTCCGGAGGAGTTGTTTTTTGACAGAAGAAAGTGTCGTCTCACGGGTTTGGATAAAAAGTGAACGTTTACAGATCAGTGATGAGATGGAATAATAATCTTTCTAACGTGTTTAAAATTTGTATATATCGTGAATGATAACATTTGGTGACGTTTTCACTAAAGTAATATTTGTGAAAAGGATTTAGGTTAGAATTACAACGTTTGTCCTTAAGGATTTATCGAATCACTAGAGTGTTCAAGCTTAGCTCTCGAAGAAGTTCCTTCCAAAATTACCTTGAAAAAAATGACACTATAAATAGGAAACTGAGAAACATACGAATGGAGATAGTTTGTTGCTCGGTGTTCTTCAGAACGTGGCTACTGTCAGTATTTAGTCGCAGTTTTTCTCAACAAGTATTTAAGTTTGAACTTGAGAAAAATTCGCCTTTGATCAAAATAAATTTAGTTAAATGGAAGAAAAATTTATTCAAAATTAACCCATTATTTTTGCTAGTTTTTTAAGGGAGTTGAAAACTTTTTGAAATTTTTTAGTTGAGGTTAAATTATCAATTATTTAAAGAGGTCACTATTAGCGTCGCATAAAAGATCTCAACAGGACGAAATCAGTACTTGTTACACTCATTCATACTAGACTTAAGATCGAACTTTCAATGTGAGAAAACTCACAATGGTTGTTACATAATGATGACAGAAAGGATTGAGTTAAGTTTGAGTAAACAAAAGTTTCTACGGGAGAAAATGTGTCTTTCCCATGATCTTCTTTTAGACGATTCCCTCCTTCCCGATTTCAACCAATCACCTTTCAGCTTATCGTTCCGACGTTCCGCCATTGCTGGGGTGGAAACAGCCGTGAAACATCTCAACCCTCACCAGGCCCCTCGCTATGGCTGACGTTAGTACGTCGTTTAAAGCTTTTATGACATCAGTTATGACTGGGTAATGTTCAGTAAATAGATTATTGGGCACTTTTAGCAGATTTAATACAAAAAGGACAAGAATATTCTTTAGTCTATTGAATGATACAATTTGTATGAAGGCCCATTTTCTGACAATGATGTTTGTTCGTCTGTTGGGGAAAGGTAGCTTTCACACCTCGGTTATAAGTTCTTCCTATGAACGCATGTGATGAAACCGTGGATGATCTGATAGTAGGATGCTATGCATCACTGGAACGAGCTGGTTGAAAGCACTCACGTGTAGTCTCTTGAGTGCGATGTGGGGTCTGTGTATGTTTCCAGAAATGTCCTGATATAGAAGGAAGAGTTTTGAATAAGACGAACATTCTGTTAATCTAAACAAGAGCATTAGCTCATTCTTGATACCGAACGTTTCGCTAGTTTGGTTTTTTTTTTTTTAATATAAGAATTATAAATAAATAAAACAAATAAGTAAGTAACTCTTGCGGTTGTAATTACCCTTGAACTTGTTGAGTGAAAGAAGCCAATTTCAGTGTGTAACATTCCCAAAACGATTCAAAGGTATCAAGATATATTTTATTGAAAACCAAATGATTCTATAGCAGAATGTAAAATAATAAATGAGATTTCACTTAGTATTTGTATTTGAATATCAAACACATGAGACCAACGTATTTGAAATAGTTTTATTACTTTACGTATAATATACATTGAAGCTTTTTTCTATATGAGTAACATTAATTATTTTAATTAATTATATATATTACCTGTTTGTAATTACTTCAGAAAATTAAGCGTAATCCATATAAATCGTACTATATAACTAACTATTTTACAAAATGAAGTCGAAACTTAATATGTATGTATTTAATACAGAAACGTTTTGGAGTTTTTATAAAACGTCATCTGGTCAGGGGAAGCATGTTGTTTATATGTAAATTGATTTGTTATTAAGCATTATAGAATAATAATAGTATTTAAAGTTAAGGCTGTGTGTAATACTGGTATACTCAAGTCATAGCTTACAAACAATATTCCAGTAGTTTATGCCATGAAGAAAACGTTATTCCGTGATACGGTGTTATGTACGTTAATTTTACTAGACAATGTATATGGTGATAAATTATGTAGGTAATTCTACACTCCAAAAATTTAAAAATAAAAAACTGAAAACGAGGATGGAAAATATATGTGATAAAACGACGTTTGACTACCGTTAACATGACGTCATCATATACGTCACACAGCTACACACAACATATAAATATATTAATTGGTGATGTCATGAACATAACCTTGACTTTAGAACAGATATAAATCCAGTTCTTGCGTTATATTTATTATAAATTTCTATTTCTTTGTTTTACGTTTATTCATTATAAGGTCTCGACAAGTAATTTTATTTTTACTGCAATGTTCGGTATCTAAGAAATGTTGGTTGACATGTAACGGAGCGTCTTCAACGTTCCGATATTCTAGTACATAAATCCATACTAGTGTCCCCTGTATAGGGATTATTACAATCCGTGCATTTTATAGTGTAAACCACATTGGAGAAACAAGTAGAAAAATGGAAACCAAATTCAAAGAACACAAAAAGTCACCTACACATGTTTTCGAACACCGCAAATCAAATAAACACAACATAACCATAAAAATACCCAAATACTAAATAAAGAAACAAACATAAACAAACACAAAATTAAAGAAGCCTTACTTATACAACAACTCAAGCCCAAAGTGAACCAATACAAAGGAACACCTTTATACCTATATTAATAGATATAATCAAACATCTAAGCACGCTCTCTATATTCCTACACAAAATTACAAAGAAAAAACCCTTTCTTTCCTTGTGAACCTGACAATGACCAAAGAAGGTCAAAACGTTGTTTGCTCCTCTATATAGTGCTTTCTCTACCCATACCAGCCGTTTTTAAATATATAATTTTCTCTACAAGTGGGTTTTCTCGTCATCACGTAATTGGTTTAATTCTATTTTTTATAACTGTATTCAACATTTTTCCTGATAAAAAACAATGACTTATAATCGGAAGTTTACGCACCCTTTCTATTTAACTATGTTTGACAAGCCAGGAATTACACAATAAATCAAATATTCTAAATAATTTTTCTACTTTCTGTTAACCTACCAATTATTAAGTATCTTCTAACCACACTAATATGATAAACATCCATTTCCACCAATACATTTTAGAGATAATGTTCTCTCTCTCTCTCTTTCTAAACTGCTATTGGTTTTTACTGTAGCCAATAAAACATTTGTAATCCCTATTTTTCAAACCTGTGATGAACTAACAACCAATTGAAGTAAAGATCAGTATGCGTTTTGTTTCTAAGTATTCTTGTTTTAAAAGCATTGTTAACTATCAGCTTTTAACCATGATGTTAAAATAAAACTAATTATCCTCTATTTTCATTCTCAGAGTTGATTTAATATTAGAATGTAATAATTTTAAAAATACTTAAAAACTAGTCAACCGTTTCTGATAGTTTGTTTGAATTTCGTGCAAAACTACACAAGGCTATCTGCGCTAGCCGTCCCTAATTTAGCAGTGTAAGGATAGAGGGAAGGCACCTAATCATTACCACCCACTGCCAACTCTTTGGTTACTCTTTACCAACGAATAGTCGGGTTGACCGTCACATTATAACGTCCCCACGGCTGAAAGAGTGAACATGGTTGGTGAGACGAGGATTCGAACCCGCGATTCTCAGATTACGAGTCGAACTCTTTAACCCATCAGGCCATGCCGGGCCAGTAGTTAATAGGCAAATATTGTTTGTGTGTATTGGTCAACCCATAACCATAAACGTTTTTGTCTAAAAAAAATATAAAGAGAATCGTTTATTAAATATCCATTCTTTGAATCAAGTAATAAAAAAAGTTACGTTTATTTTCTCTATTTCTAGTTGTTAGTTGGTTCAGTTATTTTTCGCTGTTTTCAGTCGACTTGTTAGTTAAGAGCTTAATCATGTAAATATCCTCTCATTTCACCAAAATATTTACAGTAATTCATCGTCACAACTGAGCTATCTTCGTCAGCTTTTCTTATTACCAGATTATTGTCTTTGGTAATCGTTTAAAGGAGTTTAGGTCAGTTTTTTTATGTTAGGCTTAATACATGTAGCTCTCTCGGTTTGTAGTCTTTTTATTTTATAGAACAAAAATCACTGAGAACGTTACATAAATACACAGCTTTGCCTCTCATGTAATGTAAACATAGTTTTTCTCTGTAACAAAATGATTCCGTAGTGTTACCAAATTGGACATCTTGTCGTTTTTCATCACTTCGTGTCAAGTATTTTTCTTGTAAAGTAGTCCAATCCAATCTTTATATCCAACAAAGATGCTCCTTCTGGGAAAATGGGAAACTTTAAGATAAATTGTGAACAACCAGGATTTAGAACTCATAATCAGACACAATTATAACACTTTTTATCTCTCTCCTTTCTCGTGTTCCAACTCTTCTCTAACGTGTTAGAGCTGTTTTTGAATAACGAAGATCCTCAGGACTAGTCAGTCCTGACAAAGTCCTTCTGAGCACTAGTGTCTTATTATACAAATAAATTCCTTCTTGACAGATAATTCGTAGATGTTTCCTGAGTGATTAAAACAAGTACAGTTAAGGCAGAAGGTGATTTAAAGTGTGTAATGTATGGAGTGTAATAATCTCCATATTGGGGAGATTGGTAGGAATACAAGTACTAGAATATAATCTCTATATTGGGGAGATTGGTAGGAATACAAGTACTAGAATATAATCTCCATATTGGGGAGATTGGTAGGAATACAAGTACTAGAATATAATCTCTATATTGGGGAGATTGGTAGGAATACAAGTACTAGAATATAATCTCTATATTGGGGAGATTGGTAGGAATACAAGTACTAGAATATAATCTCTATATTGGGAGATTGGTAGGAATACAAGTACTAGAATATAATCTCCATATTGGGGAGATTGGTAGGAATACAAGTACTAGAATATAATCTCCATATTGGGAGATTGGTAGGAATACAAGTACTAGAATATAACTCCATATTGGGGAGATTGGTAGGAATACAAGTACTAGAATATAATCTCTATATTGGGGAGATTGGTAGGAATACAAGTACTAGAATATAATCTCTATATTGGGGAGATTGGTAGGAATACAAGTACTAGAATATAATCTCTATATTGGGGAGATTGGTAGGAATACAAGTACTAGAATATAATCTCTATATTGGGGAGATTGGTAGGAATACAAGTACTAGAATATAATCTCCATATTGGGGAGATTGGTAGGAATACAAGTACTAGAATATAATCTCTATATTGGGGAGATTGGTAGGAATACAAGTACTAGAATATAATCTCTATATTGGGGAGATTGGTAGGAATACAAGTACTAGAATAGAGAACACGCTCCATCACATGTCTACCCACATTTTAAATATACAGAACATAGACGTGAAAATAAGACTATTAAAACTACTTGATGAAACCCTAATGTTAATAAACCTAAAATAAAAGAATTAATTAAGGAACACAAATCTATGAGAAATAAAACGTAACGAGTGGGTTTATATTTACACTAAGGTTAGATATTGTGTGCGTGACGTCACCAATGTGTGTATTTAATATGTTGTTTCCAGTTATATAAAATATATTATGACGTCACCATTGGGTGTATTTAATATGTTGTGTCCAGTTGTGTAAAACACATGATGAAGTCACCACTGTGTGTATTTAGTTGTATAAAACACATGATGAAGTCACCACTGTGTGTATTTAATATGTGTTTTCCAGTTGTATAAAACACATGATGACGTCATCATTGGGTGTATTTAATATGTTGTGTCCACTTGTGTAAAATACCTGAAGACGTCACTACGAGGTGTAATTAATATGTTGTGCCCTATCTACAAAGTTTCATCATGTTGTGTCCAATTGTGTAAACAACCTAAAAGTCTCATTTTAACATTGGCTAATTATCGTTTTATTGGAATTTTTTATTTAAAGTTATACATACATATTTATCAAGCATTTTGTTTATGTATTCACAGTCTTACAGGCTAAGTCATAAACAAAATAAATCGAAAACTAGGTTATTAGGTTACTTTTAATAACACTTTGAAATCCAGAGTTATTTCATATAGTATTCGATTTGATTCAGAAACCATCTAGTTGTAACCAATGAATAGGTTACAGAGTCAGACTCGTGTGGTTTTGCTTTATCCTGGAACCAGGGCTCACAAGGAGGAACGAGAGTGAAATATATAAATTGAAATCAAAAATAATAACTGGGGAATTGGGTGATCACAAACAAAACCTAAACCAAATGTGAAACTGCTCAGCAGTGACTCAGCTCAGTAGTATATTAAACAAGTGCTTAAGTAACCATGTATAGCGTCTTGGGGTTCTGCCAGACACGTGCAAGAATCATGTAGCTCTGTTTTATTTTTGTCTCATTCCAGGGTTCTCACTGACGATGCTGATATTTGACACTAGAAGATGGATGGTTTCAAGATAGATGACTCGAAGTCAAAACTCGACTCGACTTGCAGATGTTTCGTTGAGAAAAGAAAAAAAAATACGAAGGTGAAGATGACATGAGACAAAACGATGGTGTTGTATGTTTTTAGATAAACCCTAACCGATGAAAAACGATTGTGATTCTTATGTCTTGAAGTCTTTTTGAATTATGAAGAACCATCGGTAAAAAACAAACAGCTGTCGAGTTTCTTATGATATAACCTTAGCTTTAACAGCTTTAAATTTTGAATATCTCACAAGTGTTTTTATTTTTTTTATATATAAATTTCCTACATAGCTACACGAGGACTGTTTGCGCTAACCGTCCATAATTTAGTAGTGAGAGACTGGTTTGTGTTTCAGTGGAACGCTCCTAAAGAACCGAAACGTTGAGTAGCCATTTAAAAAAATATAACAAATTTTGTGTTATATTATCGTTTATTTCTAGTATTGATATCTCATTTATATACCACTGTACGCTACAGAAGTTGAATAATGGCGTTTATCATTTTCTTGTTCTTTTCAGATTGTTCAAGAAACACTGCCGGATTACAATGATCTAAATAATAATAGGATTGTACGTATCACCTTACACTTATTGTAAGTTAAGTTTTATTGTATTTCATAAAATATTCATCATTGTTTCTTATTGTTACTTTCAGTCATTATAATACCAACAAAAATAATCCATAAACAAAAAAAAATATCTTAATTAATTTTCTTGTTAGATATACGTGTCAGGGGATATATTAGACTCATGTTAGATATGCGTGTCAGGAGATATATCAGACTTAAAGAATTTAGTATTAAACTACTAGAATTTAAGGATATATATATATAATATTAGTTAATAGTATATTAACAGAATTTAAGGATATATATATAATATTAGTTAATAGTATATTAACAGAATTTAAGGATATATATATAATATTAGTTAATAGTATATTACTTTAAGGCATCCTAATATTCAATTCAAAATATTTCCAATAATTCCATTTTGAAATCGATTCACGCTACACTATATAATTCAAAAACACCATAAAGACAGCTAAAACTGACAGATGAATCGCCGTAAATAAATAAAGTGACCCAGTATGCGAACGTGTTATTCATGTGACATTCTAGTCCACGTATTCTGAACACATTCTATTACGGTGACGTCTTCTAACTCAGTGTTTGTCGTGCGTTATGTTCAAAAATGGCATTTCGGAACCTTGCTTCCTGTATTTAACTAGCTAACTTTGGATATCTGTAGACGTTTGTCTTATAATTCTTATGAACTTGCCAAAACACTCCATATGATTGGCATTTCTGAAGGATATTTATTTCAAATCATACCCGATTTTGAAACTTTTAAGAGTTTTTCCCGTGGAACATTGATAATGTCAAATTAATTAATAGCTGATAGTGGGTTGTCAGATATGTTTTTGTTTTTTAAATATGAGAGTAAGTTTAACGTTTCGAATACAGTAATAATAGAGAAATATAGAAACATTAGTGATTCTAGTCCTGTGAGGGCCTTAATAAGTTCTACACGTGGTTAAGTCAAACTGATAACGTCTTTCCCGTTTGTTTGTTTTGTTAAATGCTGCAGCTAGCCGCGTGCTTGTAATATATACGTGTTTTATGTTGTAATAAATTGGTTTCTTCAGTTGGTTGACTTTTGTTCTTGTTTATACGCTTTAGTGCAGAGTGTACATTGTTAACAAAGATAATATCGTGAAGATAATAAAGTTTCCACTTTGTTATTATCATTAATCAAATAAAATCGTATTGTCGTATTAGCTGAATAGCTCGAGTTAATCTAATCTAATCTAAAGAAGCTCATAAATGTTATTGATTAGTCTACATTTGACGCCCTCTGTTGGTAAACTCAATGGTTGCTTCGGTATGTCGTGACATCCTTTTTCAACCGAAGTAATCAATATAAAAAAAAAAATCTTAATTTATTTAAATATTCACTTCTTTTGCTTGTTAGATATCACATTTTCGTACCGAATTTCGATTTCCCGTAATTATATATATATACTGATTGAATATATTACTTACTATACCAAATAAGGAGATTGTTTTTTACATAGTTCAAAACTGCATTACAAAACATTGATAATTACAGGATCGATGAGGGTCAGATTGCAGATTTTAAGGTCGCGGGTTTGCGTCCCGTTGTTACGAACGAAAAATCGCCTTTACCATTTATCCCCAAAGTATCTTAAACGTAAAAATCAGGGTTGTCACTGCTCATGTAGCCTAATGTTTGTGTCTCCAGTGTTTGAATTATAGATCAAAATAAACATTCTTAAAGTAACACATCGACGTTACGTACGAAGTTATGATAACTTTTACTTCTTTGCTTATTCTTTCCATAACTGTCATGTTTCTCTTTTTCTTTATATTAAATACATAGAATTAATTTTTTTCCAAAATAATAATAATGAAACCCGAAAAAAATATAAAGTTTTGTTTGTTTATCTTTGAATTTCGCACAAAGCTACATACACGAGGGCTATCTGCACTAACCGTCCCTAATTTAGCAGTGTAAGACTAGAGGGAAGGGAGCTAGTCATCACCACCCACCGTCAACTCTTGGGCTACTCTTTTACCAACGAATAGTGGGATTGACCGTAACTATATAACGCCCCCACAGACGAAAGGGCGAGCATGTTTGATGTGACGGGGATTCGAACCCTCGGATTACGAGTTGTTTTTGCCAGTTTAAACTAAAACATTTTTAAATATAGATCTTAACTATAATAAGAGTTATTTATGATTTTTTATAGCATAGTATGTTATCTAAGACCATTTACAACCTGAATGAAAAATAACTAAGATAACTAATAAGTCTTACTACACACAAATCCTACAATAATAATTAATCAGAGTTACAATTACAATTGAACAAATAAGGTTTGCTATTAATCCCTACCGTGAAAAAGAATCTAATGTACAAGTATTTGAGTGAAATTTGTAATAATTAAGATTCATGTGTTTAATTTTGTTCACATCACAACTAGTGTTCATCACGAGAATTATGATGTATAAATATATAGCGCTTAGACCACAACTAGTGTTCATCACGAGAATTATGATGTATAAATGTATAACGCTTAGACCACAACTAGTGTTCATCACAAGAATTATGATGTATAAATATATAGCGCTTAGACCACAACTAGTGTTCATCACGAGAATTATGATGTATAAATATATAGCGCTTAGACCACCCCTACGTGGGACACGGCATAGCCGAGTGGTTAAGATACTCGACTCATAATCTACGAGTCGCGGGTTCAAATCCCCGTCGCATTAAACATACTCGCCATGTTACGATCAGTCCCACTATTCATCACGAGAATTATGATGTATAAATATATAGCGCTTAGACCACCCCTACGTGGGACACGGCATAGCCGAGTGGTTAAGATACTCGACTCATAATCTACGAGTCGCGGGTTCAAATCCCGTCGCATTAAACATACTCGCCATGTTACGATCAGTCCCACTATTCATCACGAGAATTATGATGTATAAATATATAGCGCTTAGACCACCCCTACGTGGGACACGGCATAGCCGAGTGGTTAAGATACTCGACTCATAATCTACGAGTCGCGGGTTCAAATCCCCGTCGCATTAAACATACTCGCCATGTTACGATCAGTCCCACTATTCATTGGTAAAAGAGTAGCCCAAGAGTTGTCGGTGGGTGGTGATGACTAGTTGCCTTCCCTCTAGCATTACCCTGCTAAATTAGGGACAGGTAGTGTTCGTGTAGCTTTGCAAGAAATTCAAAAACATAGCTTCACACTTTGGTCTCACTTATGAATAGTGTTAGTTTTTCTTTACGGTTTAACTTCATTCGGGCACTTTATTAATGTTGAAAACACAAGTGACCTTCTTATTTAAATATTTCTGCTTTAAACGTAATTCGAACCATTGGAAAATGTGTTTACATAATTGACATCTGTATACAAATATATTTCACAAGTTGCTTCGAAGATACCGATTTAAAAATAAACCTAAATACTCGAACCTTTGCATACTTGTACTTTATCCAGAATATTTCTTTTAGTTTAATATAGAAATTTAAAAGTATATAAATCACGACCCATATTATATCCTCAAATTAAATGAAGTTGTATTAATTAGCGGCACAAAGTTTTCTATTTTGTGTTCATTTCGATCAAAGAACCATTTTTTACGCCATTTCATCCACTAACTTTGCAATTCTAGGAGACCTGATTGAACATATTTAAATGTATAATATGATATACGAGACCTGATTTATTTGAATATTAATTCTCGTTACTAAGATGAATTATCTTTTCTTTCAGGACATAGCAACGTGCCAAGTGTACGAAGATAAAGATGTTTGGGCCATTTTCGTTAACATGAAGATGTATACAACTTGTTACTATTTCACCTAATGATTGACGTTGTATTTCTATTACGTACTTTTGTATTTCCCGTGTTTGAAATACATGTTTACCTTAAAAGACAAAGAAGAGACTTCCTACTTAGCGGACTTGTCTTTCGGCTCATTGTTTGAAAAAGGAATTGGTTTATCATCCATAGTGACGCAATCACTTTGATCTGGCAATGACCGGCCTTTTGTCCGAGTTTCCCTCCCTGCTTTAGAGTGACAACTGAAGTAAGTCGTCAAGGCAACAAGGCCCTAAACTTTTATTGTCGTCTTGGGTGTGGCTTGAGTTCCGTACGTTCGAATGCAGAAAGATGGTAGAGATAACGCCCTCTTAAAAACGACCATTTAGAAGCAAATGGAGATTCGAAATTAGGAAGAATCTGGTTGCTGAGTATTCATCCTGAATTCACACCAGTTTTGTTAAAATGTTTTTTTAAACAAAATGTTGAAATACCGACTCATGTTTTGATTTTAAAACACATTAAGTTCCTAGTACGTAGACAGCGACATGTATATATAATATTCTATTTTGATAACTGCCTTTGTAAACCTTATGTCGAATGGAATGGGAAATTAGTGTTAGTCTTTTTCTTGTATTTCGACAGAGCATATCTTAGCACACCAAGGACACGTTATTTTTCGCAAAATCGTAAGTAATTATGTTTTTAAGGTTTAATATAGAAGCACTTTTAGACACTTGATGACCAAAGAAAGACGTATATTGATTCCAGAGTTCTATCTAAAAGTTCCATTCGAAGAATAAGAATAATATTAAATTAGAAATAAACTGAATCATTTCTATTAGCTATATATATATATATATATCCTACTGTACAGACAAAAATATCGCTTCTACATGTATCTGAAGCTGTAAACACTAAACTGTAGAGGAAGTGTTTGCCTACCAACCACAACTTTACGTGTATGCTTACAGCTGTAATCCGTATACATAACTGTGAATTACAGCTGTAATCCGTATACATAACTGTGAAATACTAACTACTACGTCATTCTTTAAAATTCCTACTTGAATCTTAGCTTCAGTAGAGATTGAGAAAAATAGATACGAACCATTAATTTGGTATCATATTAATCACAAATGTAAATATCATTTATGGGTTTGTGACCTAAAATTTAGATTTTCATGGTGAGTGTGTTTTTAGTTGAACAAACTTCCCTTCATTATTTAGCATGTTTTTAGTTGAACAAACTTTCCCTTCATTACTTAGCATGTTTTTAGTTGAACAAACTTTCCCTTCATTATTTAGCATGTTTTTAGTTGAACAAATTTTCCCTTCGTTATTTAGTATGTTTTTAGTTGAACAAACTTTCCCTTCATTAATTAGCATGTTTTTAGTTGAACAAACTTTCCCTTCATTATTTAGCATGTTTTTAGTTGAACAAATTTTCCCTTCATTATTTAGTATGTTTTAGTTGAACAAACTTTCCCTTCATTAATTAGCATGTTTTTAGTTGAACAAACTTTCCCTTCATTATTTAGCATGTTTTTAGTTGAACAAACTTTCCCTTCATTATTTAGCATGTTTTTAGTTGAACAAACTTTCCCTTCATTATTTAGCATGTTTTTAGTTGAACAAATTTTCCCTTCGTTATTTAGTATGTTTTTAGTTGAACAAACTTTCCCTTCATTAATTAGCATGTTTTTAGTTGAACAAATTTTCCCTTCGTTATTTAGTATGTTTTTAGTTGAACAAACTTTCCCTTCATTAATTAGCATGTTTTTAGTTGAACAAACTTTCCCTTCATTATTTAGCATGTTTTTAGTTGAACAAACTTTCCCTTCATTACTTAGCATGTTTTTAGTTGAACAAACTTTCCCTTCATTATTTAGTATGTTTTTAGTTGAACAAACTTTCCCTTCATTACTTAGCATGTTTTTAGCTGAACAAACTTCCCTTCATTATTTAGTATGTTTTTAGTTGAACAAACTTCCCTTCATTATTTGGCATGTTTTTAGTTGAACAAACTTCCCTTCATTATTTGGCATGTTTTTAGTTGAACAAACTTTCCCTTCATTATTTAGTATGTTTTAGTTGAACAAACTTCCCTTCATTATTTGGCATGTTTTTAGCTGAACAAATTATCCCTTCTTGATTCAGTTTGTTTTTAATAGAACAAACTGTCCCTTCTTGTTTTAGTGTGTATTAGTATGTTTTTAGCTGAACAAGCAAAGCTGTCCCTTCTTGTTTTAGCGTGTTCTTTGATGTGTTTTTCTTTTCTTTTGACTTAAGTTTTAAAAGGCACGTTTACTTAGCGAACAATTCGTAGGTTTCTAAAAAAACAACCTGGAAAGGTAATTGGTAAGCATCCTTTCAGTAAGAGATATTCATACGTTAGTAAATACAAGTATCTTATTAATACATATACTAATGTGATTTTATAGTTATAAGTGTTAAACTATTTTGCAGTTAACTTCGTGAAACTAAAAGTTGACTATAGAGCAGTGTACACGAAGCCTTGAACCAAGAAAAGTGTATTACTGGGTTCTCTTTGACCGGATCAGTTCCGTACACACAAGAACCTATAGAATGTAACTTCTTTTATAAGTCTTACTGCTAATATTTCCCAGTTCTCTTACCTTAGTCTAAAAAATCAAGAATTTCAATAAAACGATGGGGAATATTGTAATGGAAACGTATACGGCCATCTTTATTAACTACTGAGTGACTTGAAACGTAAATTAAAACGAGTCAGAGACACCTGTGTTTTAAATTTAAGTCGATGCGCTTTGAATTAGAAGAATACGGGCTAAGTTTCTAATAACGCTGAGAAAAATCGATAACCAGGGTCGTGGACATATGTAATCCCCGGCAAGGAAAGTGGATTAGTGCGTGCAGGGTTGCCCATAGATTCTTGGCCTCCGCCAACTGCGTCATGATGTATCCTTGTTCACGAGGTGCACCTCTATCCTTGCAAGATTTATATCAATGGTTAAATTATGGCCGCTCTCCAAAACACCCAGAACACATAACACTCTGCTTAACGTATTTCACTAGTGCCACTGGAACGTGGCAGCGACACAATTGAAGGTTATACCGTCGGCGGGGTTTTGAAATTGCAGTCTGTATTTGTATAAGGAATTGTATAGAGAAATGCTTGGAAGCACAACGAATTTACTATAGCATTGCGATGTACGAACGGACAGTACGTCAGGAACTGGGTGAGAGAAAATATGACAATATGGTTTTTACATAGGGAGGTAGAAGTTACATAAACTGAAAACGTCTGTGAGTAAATTTGCATTTAAAAAAAAACGTATTCGGGTATTATAGGGCAGTGTGCTGTATTTTGTACAAGCCTTTAAGTGGAAAAGTCTGCTGTGGTAAGGAGAGGTGGTCAGACATTTGGTGATGTTTTATGTAAATAAATATAGGAAAAGATCTGAGGCTCTGCACCTCTCCGTCACAAGTTAGCACAAAACAAATAATTTCCAGTGAAATAAAATCGATAAATTTCTTATCGGAGTTTTTCAAATAAGCGTTTAGTTTTCCCATATCGAGAGTAAGTACCACATGAAATACAAATAAATGTAATTTTAACCTATATATTACTCTTCAATTGTATATTGTTTTTTTTACAATCAGTTGTAACAACACAGTCTATTTTAATTGTTTAAGTAGCGTAAAAACACACACACACAAGACTTTTTAGATTATATTAATTTAATTTTCAAAACAACTGCATTTAAGATGCTTAGAATATTTGGTTCCAAGAGAAAATGTTCACGACTTGTTATAACGGTAATACCAAACATAAAAACATAAATGATATGTTTCTGTGAGTAATAGAGTATGCCCATGTAATGTTTTGTTCATCTTCTACAATACGGTATGTATTATTGTTTGTCTGAATAATACAGATATATTATGATAGTTGGTTTCTCATCACTCGACATATAGTGTGTTAATATTTATATTGTGTAGCCGTTTTAAGAACTTTCAACATCAGTTTCAATGAAGAAACAACTGCCATGTTATTTTGTATTTTATCTCTAAGTAAATATCTTACCCTGATTAAAAAATACGTATTGTTTGTTTGATTACTGTCAGAACCAACCGACCTGATTTCAAAACTTAATATCTTGTATAAGTCCATACTGGAATGAACCTTAAGGTATTTTCAACAAGTTATTCTTGTTTTTTCATACTATCAAAGAAGACAGTTTTTTTTACGGTTTTTTGGTCCTACTGTTTTAAAATTAGCTTAATGTAAGCACTTGGAAAATCTCCATATTCATAAGTTCCAATGAGTTTTGTACCAGTGCCATTAAAAACAAACAAACTTAAAACAACATCTTAGTTTAAAAGAATGGCTTATTAGTGAAACAATGAGATGTAATGAATTGTATTTAAATTTACATTTGAATTTCATGAGTGAACACATCTTAATGAATCATTTTTCTAATCACTGACACGTGCTGCATTTGAATATTTTAAATGGACATAAAACTTAAGTTTCTGAAGTCAGAACTGATGGGATTTAACTAATCTATCGTTAAGACTGATACGCGCGAAAACCGCTAGAAAAATTCGCATAACGTTCGTTTTTACTGTGATAACGATTTTGAGATTTGTGAATAATCCTGCTTTGAAGGTGTGTCGTACGGTTGATCATCATTAGGAAGAGAAAACACAACTAGATTTATAATCCAATTTCTAAAGGTAAAATTAGATCGCTTGTGACAATGAAGGGTATTAAGTCTTTCAAGGGGTGGAAAACCCATGACTTATGGATATAATACGGATAATCTTATACAATATACTTACACTGACAATATATCACAGCGAAGTGTCAGGAGTCCAGTTATAATTCCTCTAATAGCAAAAGTCAGCATATATATAATTAGTGAATCTTTATAAGATGTCGATACATGGAAAATGTGTTTTCGAAAGTGTACTCTACATGTAAATACATTTAATAAAGTAACAAGAAACTGTACGGTACATGCAAGTACATTTAATGAAGTAACAATAAACTGTACTGTACATGTGAATACATTTAATTAAGTAACAATAAACTGTACTGTACATGTAAATACATTTAATAAAGAAACAAGAAAGTGTACTGTATATGTAAATACATTTAATAAAGAAACAAGAAAGTGTACTGTACATGTAAATACCTTTAATAAAGAAACAAGAAAGTGTACTGTACATGTAAATACATTTAATTAAGTAACAAGAAAGTGTACTGTACATGTAAATACATTTAATAAAGAAACAAGAAAGTGTACTGTACATGTAAATACATTTAATTAAGTAACAAGAAACTGTAATTGTACATGTAAATACATTTAATTAAGTAACAATAAACTGTAATTGTACATGTAAATACATTTAATAAAGAAACAAGAAACTGTACTGTACATGTAAATACATTTAATGAAGTAACAATAAACTGTACTGTACATGTAAATACATTTAATAAAGAAACAAGAAAGTGTACTGTACATGTAAATACATTTAATAAAGAAACAAGAAAGTGTACTGTACATGTAAATACATTTAATAAAGAAACAATACACTGTACTGTACATGTAAATACATTTAAAAAAGTAACAATACACTGTACTGTACATGTAAATACATTTAATTAAGTAACAATAAACTGTACTGTACATGTAAATACATTTAATAAAGAAACAAGAAACTGTACTGTACATGTAAATACATTTAACTAAGTAACAATAAACTGTACTTATATGTAAATACATTTAATTAAGTAACAATAAACTGTACTGTGCATGTAAATACATTTAA
This sequence comes from Tachypleus tridentatus, assembly GCF_004210375.1. Classification (NCBI taxonomy): domain Eukaryota; kingdom Metazoa; phylum Arthropoda; class Merostomata; order Xiphosura; family Limulidae; genus Tachypleus; species Tachypleus tridentatus. Next base: position 26,904,729 of record NC_134835.1, read on the forward strand.
TAAAGAAACAAGAAACTGTACTGTATATGTAAATACATTTAATAAAGAAACAAGAAAGTGTACTGTACATGTAAATACATTTAATTAAGTAACAAGAAACTGTACTGTACATGTAAATACATTTAATTAAGTAACAATAAACTGTACTGTACATGTAAATACATTTAATAAAGAAACAAGAAACTGTACTGTACATGTAAATACATTTAATTAAGTAACAATAAACTGTACTGTACATGTAAATACATTTAATAAAGAAACAAGAAAGTGTACTGTACATGTAAATACATTTAATAAAGAAACAAGAAAGTGTACTGTACATGTAAATACATTTAATAAAGAAACAAGAAAGTGTACTGTACATGTAAATACATTTAATTAAGTAACAAGAAACTGTACTGTACATGTAAATACATTTAATTAAGTAACAATAAACTGTACTGTACATGTAAATACATTTAATAAAGAAACAAGAAACTGTACTGTACATGTAAATACATTTAATTAAGTAACAATAAACTGTACTGTACATGTAAATACATTTAATAAAGAAACAAGAAAGTGTACTGTACATGTAAATACATTTAATAAAGAAACAAGAAAGTGTACTGTACATGTAAATACATTTAATAAAGAAACAAGAAAGTGTACTGTACATGTAAATACATTTAATAAAGAAACAAGAAAGTGTACTGTACATGTAAATACATTTAATTAAGTAACAAGAAACTGTACTGTACATGTAAATACATTTAATTAAGTAACAATAAACTGTACTGTACATGTAAATACATTTAATAAAGAAACAAGAAACTGTACTATACATGTAAATACATTTAATTAAGTAACAAGAAACTGTACTGTACATGTAAATACATTTAACTAAGTAACAATAAACTGTACTTATATGTAAATACATTTAATTAAGTAACAATAAACTGTACTGTACATGTAAATACATTTAATAAAGAAACAAGAAACTGTACTGTATATGTAAATACATTTAATTAAGTAACAAGAAACTGTAGTGTATATGTAAATACATTTAATTAAGTAACAGGAAACTGTACTGTACATGTAAATACATTTAATTAAGTAACAAGAAACTGTACTGTATATGTAAATACATTTAATAAAGAAACAAGAAACTGTACTGTACATGTAAATACATTTAATTAGGTAACAAGAAACTGTACTGTATATGTAAATACATTTAATAAAGAAACAAGAAACTGTACTGTACATGTAAATACATTTAATTAGGTAACAAGAAACTGTACTGTATATGTAAATACATTTAATTAAATAACAATGAACTGTACTGTACATGTAAATACATTTAATAAAGAAACAAGAAACTGTACTGTACATGTAAATACATTTAATAAAATAGCAAGAAACTGTACTATAGATGTAAATACATTTAATAAAGTAACAAGGGGCTGTACTGTATATGTAAATATACTTAATAAGGTAACAATAAACGGTACCGTACATGTAAATACATTAAAAAGGTAACAAGAAACTGTACTTTAAAGGAAAACACATTTAATAGATTAACAAAAAAGTGTGTTGTATATGTAAATACATTTAATAAAGTAATAAGATAATGTAATGTATAAGTAAATACTATTAATAAGTTAACAAGAGACTCTACTGTATTTTTAAATCTATTTAATAATGTAATAAGAGACTATACTGTATATGTAAATATCAAATTGAATAAAGTAACAAGATACTGTACTGTACAGGAAAATACTTTTAACAATAAAACAAATGATTGCATTGTATAAGTAAATATGACTGTATTTTATATGCAAATACAATTTTAATAAAGTGACAACAGAATGTACTGTATATGTAAATACAATTAATAAATTAACAATAGACTATACTGTATATATAAATAACAAATGGAATAATGTAAAAAAAGAATGCACTGTGTATATAAATAACAAGTTGAATAATGTAACAAGAGACTGTACTGTATATGTAAATATATTTAATAATGTAACAAGAGACTCTACTGTACATGTAAATACATTTAATAAGGTAAAACAAAATTGTAGTGTACACGTATCTACATCTAATAAGGTTAGAAGAAACTGTATTGTACATATAAATACATTTAACAAGGTAACACGAAACTGTACTGTACATGTAAATACATTTAATAAAGTAACAAAATACACTGTACTGTGTATGTAAATACATTTAATAAATCAACAAGAGACTGTACTGTATATGTAAATACATTTAATAGAGTAACAAAAACTGTACTGTACATGTAAATAAATTTAATAAAGTAATAAGATAATGTACTGTACAAGTAAATACAATTAATAAAGTAACAAGAGACTGTACTGTATATGTAAATATATTTAATAAGGTAAAACAAAATTGTAGTGTACACGTATCTACATCTAATAAGGTTAGAAGAAACTGTATTGTACATATAAATACATTTAACAAGGTAACACGAAACTGTACTGTACATGTAAATACATTTAATAAAGTAGTAAGAGACTGTACTGTATATGTAAATACATTTAATAATGTAACAAAATACACTGTACTGTGTATGTTAATACATTTAATAAATCAACAAGAAACTGTACTGTATATGTAAATACATTTAATTAAATAACAATGAACTGTACTGTACATGTAAATACATTTAATAAAGAAACAAGAAACTGTACTGTACATGTAAATACATTTAATAAAATAGCAAGAAACTGTACTATAGATGTAAATACATTTAATAAAGTAACAAGGGGCTGTACTGTATATGTAAATATACTTAATAAGGTAACAATAAACGGTACCGTACATGTAAATACATTAAAAAGGTAACAAGAAACTGTACTTTAAAGGAAAACACATTTAATAGATTAACAAAAAAGTGTGTTGTATATGTAAATACATTTAATAAAGTAATAAGATAATGTAATGTATAAGTAAATACTATTAATAAGTTAACAAGAGACTCTACTGTATTTTTAAATCTATTTAATAATGTAATAAGAGACTATACTGTATATGTAAATATCAAATTGAATAAAGTAACAAGATACTGTACTGTACAGGAAAATACTTTTAACAATAAAACAAATGATTGCATTGTATAAGTAAATATGACTGTATTTTATATGCAAATACGAATTTTAATAAAGTGACAACAGAATGTACTGTATATGTAAATACAATTAATAAATTAACAATAGACTATACTGTATATATAAATAACAAATGGAATAATGTAAAAAAAGAATGCACTGTGTATATAAATAACAAGTTGAATAATGTAACAAGAGACTGTACTGTATATGTAAATATATTTAATAATGTAACAAGAGACTCTACTGTACATGTAAATACATTTAATAAGGTAAAACAAAATTGTAGTGTACACGTATCTACATCTAATAAGGTTAGAAGAAACTGTATTGTACATATAAATACATTTAACAAGGTAACACGAAACTGTACTGTACATGTAAATACATTTAATAAAGTAACAAAATACACTGTACTGTGTATGTAAATACATTTAATAAATCAACAAGAGACTGTACTGTATATGTAAATACATTTAATAGAGTAACAAAAACTGTACTGTACATGTAAATAAATTTAATAAAGTAATAAGATAATGTACTGTACAAGTAAATACAATTAATAAAGTAACAAGAGACTGTACTGTATATGTAAATATATTTAATAAGGTAAAACAAAATTGTAGTGTACACGTATCTACATCTAATAAGGTTAGAAGAAACTGTATTGTACATATAAATACATTTAACAAGGTAACACGAAACTGTACTGTACATGTAAATACATTTAATAAAGTAGTAAGAGACTGTACTGTATATGTAAATACATTTAATAATGTAACAAAATACACTGTACTGTGTATGTTAATACATTTAATAAATCAACAAGAGAATGTACTGTATATGTAAATACATTTAATAGAGTAACAAAAACTGTACTGTACATGTAAATAAATTTAATAAAGTAATAAGATAATGTACTGTCTATGTAAATACAATTAATAAAGGTACAAGAGACTGTACTGTCTATGTAAATACAATTAATAAAGTTACAAGAGACTGTACTGTCTATATAAATACAATTAATAAAGTTACAAGAGACTGTACTGTATATGTAAATACATTTAATAAAGTAACAAGAGACTGTACTGTATATGTAAATACATTTAATAAAGTATCAAGAGACTGTACTGTCTATGTAAATACAATTAATAAAGTTACAAGAGACTGTACTGTCTATGTAAATACAATTAATAAAGTTACAAGAGACTGTACTGTATATGTAAATACATTTAATAAAGTAACAAAAACTGTACTGTACATGTAAATAAATTTAATAAAGTAATAAGATAATGTACTGTACAAGTAAATACAATTAATAAAGTTACAAGAGACTGTACTGTATAGGCTCTATTGTATATTTAAATACATTTAATAAGGTAAGAAAAGACTGTACTGTATATGTAAATAACAAATTGAATAATATATAAAGAGACTGTACTGTACATGTAAATACCTTTAATAAGGTAACGAGAAACTGTACTGTATATTTAAATACATTTAATAAGGTAAACAAGAAACTGTACTGTACATGTAAATAACTAATTGAATAATGTAAGAAGGGACTGTACTGTTCATGAAAATACATTTAGTAATAAAAATTATTGTACTGTATAACTAAATACATTTAATAATGCAACAAATGACTGTATTTTAAATGCAAATAAAAATTTAATAATGGAATTAGAGACTGCTCTGTATATGTAAATACAGTGAATAAAGCAACAAGAGACTGTACTGTATATGTAAATACAGTGAATAAAGCAACAAGAGACTGTACTGTATATGTAAATACATTTAATAAAGTAACAAGAGACTTTACTGTATATTTAATTAACAAATTGAATAATGTAACAATGGACTGTACTGTATATGTAAATTTATTTAATAATGAAGCAAGAGACTGTAGTATATATATAAATGTATTTAATGATTTTTAAAATGACTGTACTGTATATGTGAATAAAAAATTTAATAATGGAATAAGAGATTGTAAATAACAAATTTGATAATGGCATAATTTTTAAATTTTTATATATGTATTGTTTATAGAGATATAAACAGTTTTCCAAGGGAAAAGGTTTAGTATAATCTTAGGCAAATAAATGTTCTCATTATTTTGATATTACTTGTTTATATTACCTCAAACAGTTTGTAGAATTATTTTATTTATGTAAAATTCCCTACTTAAATGCAGCATTTACAATTTGAAGTCCTTATAAAAGTTTTATCAAGTAATTTGAACAATTACAACATATTTGGATAAATAAATAAATTAATTAATAAATTAATTCTTACGTTAATAATATCTTCTATCTTGTAGCTTAGTGATAAATGTGGGGGTTTATAATATTGAATAAAATTTTGGGTTCGATCCCATTGGCGTTCACAGCTTTCATAGCCCATTTTGTTAATTTGTTAATTATGTTTTCATACCCTGTTTTATTTTTTTAATCGTAGAAGCTTAGTTTCTGGAAGATTCACAGGACTTTTACCCTCAGTGGCATAATGGTTTGTCTGTGGAATTATATCGTTAAAAACCGTGTTTCGATACCCGTAGTAAACATGGCAAAGATAGCCCATTGTGTAGCTTTTTGCTTAACTATAAACAAACAGTTACAGGATATAGTAATTATGTGTTCACAAGAACCATTTCAATTCAAGATGAGTTATAAATCATCGTTATCACAACTTCAGTTATTTTAGTTGACAAATAACCGTGGGGGCGTTACATAGTGACGATCAATCTCACTATTCGTTGGTAAAAGAGTAGTCCAAGAGTTAGCGGTGAGTTGTGATGACTAGCTGCCTTCCCTCTAGCCTTACACTGTTAAATTTGGAACGGCTAGCGCAGATAGCTCTAGAGTAGCTTTGCGCGAAATTCAAACCAAACCAAACAAGATATTGTTTCTGTGTTAATTCTATGAGATTTATTAACTTTATAGCCTCTTTGAAATAGCATTATTTCAGAGATAAATCTTACATCTGTGACGTTTACGGTTCTTAAGTGTAAGACGGGGAAACTTGAGGGGGGGTTATTTGGGTCGTAGAATGGACAACAGGCGGGATCTTAGACGGCACGTGAATATTCGGAGATTTCTTTGTATGACAAACACACGTTAAGAATTCAATCTCCAAAAAAGACTCACACCAGTCGTTACTTATACCAGAGACACAGTCTAAATTTGCATCAAGTTAAGTCATCAAACGTATGCATTGAAGTCACGTAACCGCAAAAGAAAATTGCACTTCCATTTTTACCGTGTGAATGATAGCTCTGTCAGCACTGATTTACGCTTGAAAATTTACTTTATGAACTATTCATCTTTCCCCTCAAACGACATCAGAAGTCCGTGCTGGAAGGAATAATTTATGTGTTTTTTGTTTACTTTTACTTCACAATGATTTACTATGTATTTTAAAAACCGATATTTCTATTTATTCATAATTTAATGAAATAATACATCGAATAATTTATATATATTTTGTAATAAATCATATAAATATTCATATATTTAACTATTTAATATTGTTTCTTAAATATTGCAGTCTCGCTAGTAAAAATTATCTAGTACAGCGGTAAGTCTACGAATTTACGACGCTAAAATCAGGGGTTCATTTCCCCCTCGGTGGATTCAGCAGATAGTCCGGTGTGGCTTTGCTACAATGAAAACACACACACACGAGTTATCTTGGATATGCAGGTATATTTAACACACCCATTTGTCTCAGTTCTGCCCATTGAAAAGTATAAAGTAGAATATTTTAAATGAATAATGATTATTGGTTGTTACCAACGCAGCTTTGACATTCAGAAATAATTCAGCTCTTAATGTATTATTTAAAAGTACCAGTTATGTAGGCCTTTTCATTACTATGATTAAATACGTTATCACATTCCAATCTGTGCCTACTAACAGCAAATTATAAATAATATTTATTGCAAACATTTTAAACCTGATAGTCTCACTGAGCTAGAAGTTGCAAGGTGACTTCATTAACCCTCTTAGCTTGTTTGTTTGTAGTTAAACACATAGCTAAACAATAGGCTATCTGTGCTCTGCCCAACATGGGTTTCGACCCTTCCAGCTTACCAAACGCTAGTTTGTAATCCTTCTGAAAGACCATGACTATTGAAAGAATTACAAATTCTAAACGTTTGTGCATGTAATAGACACTCATTCCGTGATTTATGTTTGGTTTGTTTTTTAATTTCGCGCAAAGCTACACGAGGACTATCTGCTCTAGCCGTCCCTAATTTTGTAGCGTAAGACTAGAAGGAAAGCAGCTAGTCATCACCACCCATCGCCAACTCTTGAGTTGCTCTTTTACCAACGAATAGTGGGATTGACCGTAAAATTATAACTCCTCCACGGCTGAAAAGGCGAGCATGTTTGGTGTAACAGGGATTCGAATCCGCAACCCTCGAATTACGAGTCGAGTGCCTTAACCATCTGGCCATCCGTGATTTAGGTCTTTACGAGAAAGTAGGTATGAAAACTTATATTATTAAAATCAATGTTTCATACTCATGGTGAAACATTGCTGTTAACAATAAAGTATTTTGGAGAAGCGACAACTCAACAGTAGTTTTTATATCCTCTTGTCTGTTTTAAACTCTGAATTATTAGCAGAAATACTATTTTACTTATGGTTATCTTGAAGTTATTTATTAATAAAAACCTTTAGGACATCTTGGGTGAGCGCATCGTTGTTTAAAAGTGTTAATAAAGACCTTTAGGACACCTTGAGTGAGTTTATCATTGTTTTAAAATGTTAATAAAAACCTTTAGGACATCCAGATCAAGGACAGCATTGTTTAAAAGTGTTAATAAAATTTATATAAACCTTTAAATAAAAATGTTAGAACATCTCGAGTGAGTTAGCATTGTTTAAAAGTACTGGTTTATAGTGTGTTATTGTTTTACAACCAAAAGCTTTATTCAGGTAGAACAAACATGAATCTTACAGTTGAATATATTACTACATGATATTCTACTAAATAATTAATTGTTTTCTACAACCATTCCAACCAAAATTTTGCTTTCTTGTGACTTGTTTTATGATACTACATACTCTTATAGATAGCTATATAGAATTAGCTCTATTAATTTATTTTTGAACTCTAATCAACCATTACTAGTAATTATACTGTGTGTTGTGCTTTTACTTTAGTGACGTCAAATGTTCACATCTATATATTATTATTTTTTATTCATTAGAGTTACTAATTATTTGACAATTAATTATATCAACAATTACTTGCTTCAAAGGAATCAAAATATTTATATCATAAGCTAAATTATCTTCAAGTCTTAAAAACAGAAAACTTGCGAGATTCAATCTATTGTTTTATTAATCCTCCCATAATTACCATATTAATTAATTAAAAGCTAGTATCAGCGATTGTTACTGAAATTATTTAAACTGGCATGTAATTGGATTAAGTTGCATGTTTTTTTTTTTAAATCCATCATGAGTTGGATAAAACTAAATGTAAAAATAGTTCAATATTGTTATCTTTCTGTTTCTATATTGGCGTGCGTCGTTACGAAGTCTGTTTCAAATGTATCGTATGAGGCACTAAGTATCGACATCAATGCCACGACATTAGTTGAGTGGATCTTGTTTTCGCCATATGAATCATGGCGTCTCATTCTTATCCACGTGGTGTTCTGTATCAAACTGGCGAGACTGTTGAAAGGGCTACCAGGAAAAGAAAGACAGATCCATGCTGCTGATATAAATCCAAAGCAAGGGGAACAGCTTCTAGTTCTAAGAGGAGCGCAGATACAGTCCCGTTGCGGTGATGAATGAAGCGAAGACTCGAAAGACTGAAACTGTGAGGGGTTCAATTCAAATAACGTGCTCATGTAGTGCGAAGACGAAAAGACTATCTCTGAATACAAAGATAACTTTCCTATTATGTACGAAACACGTGCTCATGAAACGCGCAAAGAAAGCCTAAAAGTTATTTCCATTGGTCCAATTTCTATTTTAAAGGGCAGTTGATTCTTTAAAATAATACAATGCGCTCATTCACAGCGAAGCAAATATTAGCTCAACAAAAATGTTACCCTCAATGGTAAAATAAGTAGCATAATAAAATAAGTATAGGAGTGTTGTATACTCCAACTGAATAAAAATCCATCAGTTAAGTTATTCTTAAGGAGTGTTTCTTGATACCTAAGTAGAGTAAGTAAGGGGAATATATTACACCAGTGTAAGTTTTATACACAGGTTTAGGGGTACAAACAGTTCAAATACTTACTGATATAAAGGGACTTCTAAAAAGAAAAAAGTGGCTTCTAAATAATTAGTGTTATGTAATATCTTCTAAATAGTGATATAAAGTGGCTTCTAAATAGTGTTATGTAATATCTTCTAAATAGTAATATAAAGTGGCTTCTAAATAACTAGTGTTATGTAATATCTTCTAAATAGTGATATAAAGTGGCTTCTAAATAATTCGTGTTATATAATATCTTCTAAATAGTAAAATAAAGTGGCTTCTAAATAATTCGTGTTATGTAATATCTTCTAAATAGTAAAATAAAGTGGCTTCTAAATAATTAGTGTTATGTAATGTATTCTAAATAGTGACATAAAGCGGCTTCTAAATAATTAGTGTTATGTAATATCTTCTAAATAGTGACATAAAGCGGCTTCTAAATAATTAGTGTTATGTAATATCTTCTAAATAGTAATATAAAGTGGCTTCTAAATAATTAGTGTTATGTAATATCTTCTAAATAGTGATAACAAGTGGGTTCTAAATAATTAGTGTTATGTAATATCATCTAAATAGTGACATAAAGCGGCTTCTAAATAATTAGTGTTATGTAATATCTTCTAAATAGTAATATAAAGTGGCTTCTAAATAATTAGTGTTATGTAATATCTTCTAAATAGTGATATAAAGTGGCTTCTAAATAATTAGTGTTATGTAATGTATTCTAAATAGTGACATAAAGCGGCTTCTAAATAATTAGTGTTATGTAATATCTTCTAAATAGTAAAATAAAGTGGCTTCTAAATAATTCGTGTTATGTAATATCTTCTAAATAGTGATAACAAGTGGGTTCTAAATAATTAGTGTTATGTAATATCATCTAAATAGTGACATAAAGCGGCTTCTAAATAATTAGTGTTATGTAATATCTTCTAAATAGTGATATAAAGTGGCTTCTAAATAATTAGTGTTATGTAATATCTTCTAAATAGTAAAATAAAGTGGCTTCTAAATAATTAATGTTATGTAATGTATTCTAAATAGTGACATAAAGCGGCTTCTAAATAATTAGTGTTATGTAATATCTTCTAAATAGTGACATAAAGCGGCTTCCAAATAATTAGTGTTATGTAATATCTTCTAAATAGTGATATAAAGTGGCTTCTAAATAATTAGTGTTATGTAATATCTTCTAAATAGTAAAATAAAGTGGCTTCTAAATAATTAGTGTTATGTAATGTATTCTAAATAGTGACATAAAGCGGCTTCTAAATAATTAGTGTTATGTAATATCTTCTAAATAGTGACATAAAGCGGCTTCTAAATAATTAGTGTTATGTAATATCTTCTAAATAGTGACATAAAGCGGCTTCTAAATAATTAGTGTTATGTAATATCTTCTAAATAGTGACATAAAGCGGCTTCTAAATAATTAGTGTTATGTAATATCTCTAAATAGTGACATAAAGCGGCTTCTAAATAATTAGTGTTATGTAATATCTTCTAAATAGTGACATAAAGCGGCTTCTAAATAATTAGTGTTATGTAATATCTTCTAAATAGTGACATAAAGCGGCTTCTAAATAATTAGTGTTATGTAATATCTTCTAAATAGTAATATAAAGTGGCTTCTAAATAATTAGTGTTATGTAATGTTTTCTAAATAGTAATATAAAGTGGCTTCTAAATAATTAGTGTTATGTAATGTCTTCTAAATAGTAATATAAAGTGGCTTCTAAATAATTAGTGTTATGTAATATCTTCTAAATAGTGATATAAAGTGGCTTCTAAATAATTAGTGTTATGTAATATCTTCTAAATAGTGATAACAAGTGGGTTCTAAATAATTAGTGTTATATAATATCTTCTAAATAGTAATATAAAGTGGCTTCTAAATAATTAGTGTTATGTAATATCTTCTAAATAGTAATATAAAGTGGCTTCTAAACAGTTAGTGTTATGTAATGTTTTCTAAATAGTAATATAAAGTGGCTTCTAAATAATTAGTGTTATGTAATATTTTCTAAATAGTAATATAAAGTGGGTTCTAAATAATTAGTTATATATAATGATTTCTAAATAGTAATATAAAGTGGCTTTTAAATAATTAGTGTTATGTAATGTCTTCTAAATAGCAATATAAAGTGGATTTTAAGGAACTAGTGTTGTATAATATCTTTTAAATAGTAATATAAAGTGGTTTCTAAATAATTAGTGCTATATATTGTCTTCTAAATAATTAGTGCTATATATTGTCTTCTAAATATTAGTATAAAATGGTTTCTAAATAATTAGTACTATATAATGCCTTCTGAATATTTACAGAATTAGTATTATAAAATGTTTCTTCTAAATATTTAGTACAATTTGTATTATGAAATGTTTCTTCTAAATATTTAGTACAATTGGTATTATGAAATGTTTCTTCTAAATATTTAGTACAATTGGTATGATAAAATGTTTCTTCTAAATATTTAGTACAATTGGTATTATGAAATGTTTCTTCTAAATATTTAGTACAATTGGTATGATAAAATGTTTCTTCTAAATATTTAGTACAATTGGTATTATGAAATGTTTCTTCTAAATATTTAGTACAATTGGTATTATAAAATGTTTCTTCTAGGTATTTAGTACAATTAGTATTATAAAATGTTTCTTCTAAATATTTAGTACAATTGGTATTATGAAATGTTTCTTCTAAATATTTAGTACAATTGGTATTATAAAATGTTTCTTCTAGGTATTTAGAACAATTAGTATTATGAAATGTTTCTTCTAAATATTTAGTACAATTGGTATTATAAAATGTTTCTTCTAGGTATTTAGTACAATTGGTATTATGAAATGTTTCTTCTAGGTATTTAGTACAATTAGTATTATGAAATGTTTCTTCTAAATATTTAGTACAATTGGTATTATGAAATGTTTCTTCTAGATATTTAGTACAATTGGTATTATAAAATGTTTCTTCTAAACAGTCAATACAAGTAAGTCTTCACATTGGTTAGTTGTATTTTACTACAAGTACAATGTACACAAATGAAAACAGTTAATTTCTCTCATTTCATTAATTAATTAAGACTTTTAATTCATCATTGTAATTAATTGACTCAGAAGATAAATGTTTTTGAAATTTCGAGTTCAGTATTCGTGAGCAGACGTACCATTTCAGTTCATTTTAATGTTAAGCCGAGTAAGTATTTCATTGTTTGACACGAAGTTTCACAATCCGCGCTCTAATTCACGCAGGAAATCAAACCCACATTTTAGCACTGTACATCCTGAAAATTACCGCTGACCCACGAGAGGAGCAAATTATTTGATATATTGTACATCACAATTAATGTGTGAGGACTTTGATATAATAACACTATGTAACAAAATTACATATATTAAAGTTATATATCGAGTTCACGATAAACCATGTAACAACATCTTTACTTTTTCTTGTTTCTGGGCAAAAAGTGTTATTTCCCAATTGCTTATGCCTAAAGTAAATGAGGAAGACCTATTTTTCTCTTCAAACTTTGTTTTTGTGACCTGGGAGCGTATAACGAAAACATGATGGGAGACTATATTTGAGGGCTGATACGTGAAAGTGATTTACATTACAGTCGCAAATCTCGAAAAACTACTCACTTATAAACATTTTTGTATAACTTTAGCATAAATATATGTAAATCTTGATTCATATGTTGTTTTATTCAGACCTTACGTAAATGAAAATGTACAAATTTGCCCGTTTTTACATAGAAGATAAGTTAATTTCTAAATTTTATTATCCAGGTCACAAAAACAAAGTTTGAAGGGAATAATGGCCATTTTCTGTACTTTTACAACATAAGCAATTAAGAAATAACTTATACTATCCAGGAACAAAATTTGTGTTACATTGTGTTATTAATATATACTTGATGTTTTGTGAAAGCAGTTATGAAGCCTGGGGCGTGGATTACTTGCTGAGTTTTCTGTATAAGAAACTATTTAGTTCTTAATGTATAAGTACGCGTTACAATTGAATGTAGAAAACATGAATAAAAATGAAGACACGCGTTCTGTATGATGAAGAATAATACGATATATTCTACTGTATATCAATATTAATAAATTATCCTTTGGTGTGTCTTTCTTTGGTTTAAATTACAAGCTGTACAGTCGAGTACTTTTCTTGAAATTTAATTCATTTAGGATCTGAATCGAGTAACGAAACAATGTTTCATTGTCATAGTTTTCACGAAGCTTTATGCCAGTAAAGACAGGCTTGCTTTTGTCGTCGTGTTACTAAGACAGTTGTTTATTTTTAACACGGATAATTCGTCATTTTGTATGTTTCTCTGAGAAAAAGAGGTTAGAAGCTAGAACTTTAGACAGTCTGATTTATTTTACTGTACTCTGTTCTCTGAGTTTGTTGTATAATTCAGCGCTGCTCGTGAATCAATGAGCTACGGACGAGGGCGTGCGCGCCAAGCTGTTTGTTACAAATGGATACATGCATCTCGCACTAAAAGCAGAACGAAGAATCCTCAGTGGAGCAGATTCTGTGGGGATTCGAGTCTAACCTTAGCCCTAATCCTGTGAAAGAAAACTAAGAGGGAAGCTCAGTTAATAAATGAAACTGAAGGGAAAATATTGCAGAGGCGGGAATTGAAATCTAATGAAACTGACATATTCTTCTAATAATAATAGAGCACAGAGGTAATCTAATATTTAGGATGTCACACAAAGGATTTATAACACATAGTTTCATGTCGTTAAATAAGCATTTTTTGCTGAAACTGGTTATATTTTATGAATTTAAAACATACATAAGTCTTAAGTAATTGTGTATAAAATCAACAGATGTTGGAACCGTAAGAGGTTATGAACATTTAAAAAGAAAGGGGAAACACTTAATACTTAGTTCTAACTTTAACTTCACCTCCACCTATATTATCACTTCATTAGATCCTATTTCAAAACATTGATAATATTTTACTTGATGTGGTGAATTTTGGTCTTCTACTGATTTCTTATTGCTGTTCTTGCTTATGTTATATTAACAACAAAATGTTGGTTAATTTTTCTTATGACGTATTGTCTTTTGATGTAAAATGATAAATACGAAACTCAGGTTGCTTGGTAACCTAAATATGTAGCGACTGTGTTTAATATCCAGCTCACTGAAGGCCCTTTTAGACACTCTGTTTTCTCCGCCATGATTTACAACGATTGTTAATGTGCTTTACGGATCTCCGCCTCGTAAAGTGAATGGTCAACAAGAGAAACTCAACGGGAAGCCTAAGCTTCCAAAAACTTTCTTCCTAGTGATAAGCTGAACTTCCAGCGGATCGATCGAGTACTTTCTGTTAACTCGACCGTGAACAGAGCGACATCTTACTCATCCTTATCTTTCATAAGTCTTCCGGGTAATTTAGTCAACGTTAGATTCTGTTTTTCATCTATAATACTCTATTTCTTATTTCCAAAGAAACAAGAAAAGTAAGAGATGTCAGGCACATGGAACTGACAGTATAAGTTATCCTACTGATAGACAGTTCACAGTGTGGATTATCTTACTGATGCTCAGTTTATAGTAAGAATTGTCTTACTGATGCACAGTTTACAGTGTGGATTATCTTACTGATGCTCAGTTTATAGTAAGAATTATCTTACTGATGCACAGTTTATAGCAAGGATTGTCTTACTGATGCACAGTTTATAGCAAAGATTGTCTTACTGATGTACAGTTTATAGCAAGGATTATCTTACTGATGTACAGTTTATAGCAAGAATTATCTTACTGATGTACAGTTTATAGCAAGAATTATCTTATTGATGTACAGTTTATAGCAAGGATTATCTTACTGATGTACAGTTTATAGCAAGAATTATCTTACTGATGTACAGTTTATAGCAAGGATTATCTTACTGATGTACAGTTTATAGCAAGAATTATCTTACTGATGTACAGTTTATAGCAAGGATTATCTTACTGATGTACAGTTTATAGCAAGAATTATCTTATTGATGCACCGTTACAGTGAGGATTATCCTTATGATGTACAGTTTACTGTGTAAGGTATCCTACTGATGCACAATTTATAGTGTCGGATTATCCTATTGATACACATTTCACAGTGAGGATTATCTTGGTTATTTATAATGACTTACCATCCTTCAGGCTTCTACTTTTAGGACTTGTATTGTGTAGCAATCTGAAACGTCTAATGTGTACGCTAAAAATTGTCTGTGTACGTTTTTTTGTTTCATACAGGTTGAACATGCGTACCAATCGTCTCTGCATCGGTTTAAAGACATTTATGGATGATGTAATATAGTTCTTACGTTGTGCTAATTTCATTATTAATTACAGTGTTTTATCATTGTTGTACAGATGGATATGATGAAGTAACCCGGGTTATCATCACAAGTGAAAACCGACTGAAAAGAATAGTGTTACAGATAAGCTTGGAGTGACTCATTCTGTGATTGGTGAGGCTATGACGTCATCTTCTGGTTCCCAAGAGCTCAGCAAGTACCACCCATTTATCAGGTTTGTCAATTTCCCTAAGCTTCAGTTTTGTAGCCAATCAAGAAGAAGCATGATGGCCACTCCGCAGCGCGCATTGTGCGAACAGGACTATGCTATTACAGACAGCACACATCTCGTGTAGTGATTTGTATAAAGACATTCATCAGGAGAACCACGTGGTTGTAGCCTGTAATTAGCTGCACATGAATCACAAAAGCCGACGCAGACGTTACACTATTAAATCAATTTTCTATAATAAAACTTACATCTGGTAACAGGTGTCCCAGAACACGAACTAGCATATTCTCGGTGTGAAAAGTGGGCGTCACGTACAACCATTTTGTTTTTCCCTTAGAAAAACCGCTATATGAGCATTGATAACTTAGTTTAGAATCAAATACTAACTTTGAAAGTTAATATAAATATATCAAATTCAAATCATTAATTTTTATCATTCAAGTTCTAAACAGGTTAGAACTCGACTGGTTGAGAGAGTCGTAACAACACTACGCAGTTACACAGATTTTAATTGTATATTTACTAACGGGTGTCCATATGAACCGAACCGCTTTTTAAATGATTTCTTTAAAAAACAAACTATATACACAACAGTTTGCTAGTCAGTCCACGACGTGATTGATTAGAAGTCCCTAATAACATTAGAGTTATACACAAATGTGTAAAGTAAGTAATAATACCGTTAATACTGTATTTATTTAAACTAACTGCTTTGGGGGTTGTCTATGTTTCTTACATAGTGACCTCAACCATTTTTTGTTGGTTACATAAAACGTAGCAAGTAACAAAATCTTATAAAGTTATTCAATGTGATGGAAGTTATTGACTTCACCGATAGTGGAAGTTCTATAAATATGTCGGTAGTTCAAAGGTCAAGGTGCCTTGTCGAAATACCTATTAGTTTTACCAAAGTGTTATATTCAGGAATTGTGCCGATATAAGGTTATCAATTTGTTAAACTTTTATGAAATGGTTGGATAAAATATATCTCCGAAGGTTCTATTGTTGGCTGAAATCGACTACGAGGGTAGAGGGTAGGTTGTGACCAATAAAAACATTTCCACGTGTTGTCATGGGAGACACGCAACGGGTCATTCCTGCTGAGAGCTCAGTTATGGTCTTAACATCTTCATGGACATTGCTGGACCTCTATCTATAATCCTACAAAACCATTAGGTCAAGCCAGGAAATTGAAAAGCGGTCATGTCTGATTGTTATGTAAAGACTGAGTTCAGAAAGGTCATTTCACGTTCAGCGGTGGTCCACTATCACCATTCCTGTTGTTAGAAGATGTATTATTGGGTATTTATTACACCTTGAATATGCAGTACGGTTTTCACAAGAACAGAGTGAAAATACCGCCTTAGGTAGAAGAGCTCAAGCCAAGACTCACATGACAAAATTATGCATTTAGGATTTTATTAAGTGCTTCTATAAATTAATTAATTATAAACAAAGGTAATTATAAGTTGTGATGTAAGTCTTCAAGATAATGTCCCGTAAAACGTTAAATCGTAGTGAACTGTGTCTCTGTATTGCTTGCTATAAAAGTAAGCTTACTGAAGCAACACTTAAACTTAATTGTTGGGAGAACTTTAGAAGATTAATGTTACTAAATTCGTACAATTGGTATTAAAAGCTTACTTATTGACTTAGATAAACTCTGCCTCTTTCTGAAATTAACAAAATAATTAAAGGTTTAACGTGAAAGCTTATCACAATCTACCATCATAAATGTTTCATTAAAGATCCAACCTGATAATTTGTCATGATACAACATAGCAATACAAACATTTAATACAAGATCTAACATGATAATTGACCATGATACTATATAACAAAGGAATCATTAAAGATTCAGTCTCAAACTTTACCATAAGACAGTGTAATAAAAGGAATGTTTCATTAAAGATTCAGTCTCAAACTTTACCATAAGACAGTGTAACAAAAGGAACGTTTCATTAAAGATTCAGTCACAAACTTTACCATAAGACAGTGTAACATTACTTATGTAATGCTATGTAACATACTTATGTAACTTGTTACTTATGTAACAACATAAATGTAATTGAAGATAATAACTGATATTCCACTACAATAAGGGTAGTATTGACACTGTTTTTTGAATAATGTTACAAAACATGTAAATTATAGATATCATATGGTATCCTAGCAAACAGAACCTTGGGACACGTCTCGGCAGTCATGCTCTAAGGTGGACCTACATTTTAGTCTTATTGCGTTGATAAGGCAACTTGGCTTAAATCAACGCCAGTGTTCTGCATGAGATATTGCATTGAAAACGAAATCGTTGCTGTGACAAGCGGGACCATAAAGTTTATATAAGATGGTGAAGCTTACAATAAGCACTTGTCCAAAACGACAGCGCTAAATAAAACATTAAAAGCAAATCTCAGGCATCCTCTCTTAAGTACCCATTACTGTCACCTCTTGACCTCAAAGATTCAGAGATGACATTTAAGAAAATGTTACAACTCTTAAAACACCATAAAAATGATGTACTACACCACATCTCGGTGAAAGTGGTGTGTTACTTACCCCAGTGGACAGGCACGAAGCAATGGCCTCGTACCTTATCCCTTATAAAACTGTTTGTTTGTTTTTTTAAATTTCGTGCAAAGCTGCACGACAGCTATCTGTGCTAGCCGTCCCTAATTTAGGAGTGTAAGATCAGAGGGAAGTCATTACCACCCATCGCCAACTCTTGGGCTATTTTTTACCAAATAGCTGGATTGATCGTAACATTATAATACCACCACAGCTGAAAGGGCGATATGTTTGGTGTGACGGGGATTCAAACCCACGACCCTCAGATTTCGGGACGAGCACCTAACCACGTGGTTAACTGACCAACACTAGGCATCAGTTAGTTTGTACAGTCGTTCACGATTTACACTTGCATATGTTGAAATTGGAAATTACTCACGCGCCAATTGCATGCGACATGAAAACTGAATTGTTTACAGCGACGTATAACAAGATCTGTAGAATAAGTTATGTTGTGGAAATACTTTACTGGAACTTAAAACGATAATTATCGTTTTGTAAATTTAATGCTTTAACAAAACAGTTTGTAAAACAATAGAGACTGATTCATAAAAAAAATATTGTAAGTAAGTTATAGATGCGAGTTTAGTATTGTACAATTTAAGTTTACACGACTTTTATAACTTATAACGTTCGAATTCTTTGGCATTTATCAAATTAACGATCAGACAAGTTAAAAGAATAAATCAATTTACAGCAATGAAGACTGAGCTCAAATATAACAATTTTTGTTTGAAGTTAAGCACAAAGCTACAG
This sequence comes from Tachypleus tridentatus, assembly GCF_004210375.1. NCBI lineage: Eukaryota > Metazoa > Arthropoda > Merostomata > Xiphosura > Limulidae > Tachypleus > Tachypleus tridentatus. The sequence continues at coordinate 26,923,936 of NC_134835.1, forward strand.
AATAGGCTATTCCTGTGCTGTGTCCACCAGGTATTGAAATCCGGTTTGCAGCGTTTAAAGTCTGCAGATATCCTCGACGACACTCGGAAGAGGGCGTTGTAAAGATTTTGTGTCTTCTACATTCAATCTACGGACACAACAAATTTAGGCAAACATTTATTCAAAAGCACGAACGTTGAATGAAAGATTTTTCTCGGCTACTTTGTTGTTTATATAACTACAAGATATAACTTGAAGCTTAACAGAAACAGAAAGAAATAACTATGGTTTGAGAAAGAATATCAGCCTTTCTCGATATCTGTGGACTCACCACGAATCATCTTTTTCATTCCGTGTTGATGAAATCTTATATATACAACAATATAAACTATACCATTTAAACAGACGCCAATAACTTTGATTTCGATTTAAAAAAACTGTGTTTAGCTGATATA